>NW_010126286.1:12222-13576 GCF_000699245.1 Pterocles gutturalis
GCAGCCAGGGAAGCAAAGGATTTGCTGGAGGGTGCAGAAAACATTAGCCAAAGTGATTCGGAGGTTGTCTATCATCTAAGAAGAAACACAGGAACTAGAGAAGGTTGTGGATGGCTGAGGAAGTGTCGTCATTATTACTCTCATGTTTAAGGAACGCAAGGAGGGAGGACCAGGGGCACAGGAGGCCAGCCAGCCTTGCCTCAGTCCCTGCAGGGATCATGTCCTCTTGCAGACTGTTCCCAGACCTGGGAGCACAAGGAGGCAGTCAGGAACAGCAGCACAGACTGAGTGTGGCATATAATTTGCTATGATGAAAGGACTGGCTATGCAGGCAAGGAGTGAATACCCAGACTCTGCTGATCTACTGTCTCCACCAATGCCAACATTTATGTTCCTGTCAGATCAGTTATTACTGCTGGGCCCTTTTCGAGCTACTGCAATATCTGAGTTATTTTCATACTTCCTTAAAATCTGTAGTTGATGTCTTTGATTTGATGATTAATTTTACCTATAAAACTTAATGTGAGCATTGGAAAGAATAATTTTGTTACTGGTTTTGGTTACCTGATCTAGTCTAGCAAGAGATTCCTGCAAGGTTAATTGAGTGTGTAATGCACAGCTAACCGTGATCCCAGTACTCGGAAACGGAAAAGAGAGAACCAAGGAGAGCCTCAATTCAGAGACAGGTGAGAATCTTTGGATTAAATTACCTCCAGGTGAAGCTCTGACTCTAAACCAGGGTCTCCCCAGCTGTGGCTTTGGCAGCGGAAGGACCCAGTAAGAGGTAGCTGGTGTCTACCACTTCCTTGCTGGGAGGAGGAACCCTGCGGTGGTTCTCGGTGGTGTAGAGACTCCTGCTGAGTTCGTGCAGGTGTCTCAAACACCCCTGGTTTGCCGACCAACTGGTACCTGCTGGTAGGGTTCAAAGCAAAGAACAGTGCAGAGCTTGGAGGTGAGATGCACAGATGGAAATAAAGTAGCGGATACTGATCAAAGTGAGGAAGAGAATAGATCAAGGTAAGAAACGCTCTCCTTTCCTAGACAGAATGAATCTGCGGGGACAGGATGTTTCTGTGTGAAGAAAGAAGAATGAAATTAAAACCCAGCCAGGGGGAGAAGTCCATATTGAGCTGTCAGCAGGAGAAGTGAGGGCAATAGAAAGAGAGGAAGAACACAGCAGGTGAGGTCTAGGAGAGAGATTTAGATGGGGGAGCCAGAAAGTAAGTTAATAGAAAGTAAAACAGGAATTCAAAAAGACTGTAGGAAAAAAAAAAAACAGGTGGAAAAAACAACTCTGAAGAAAGAACAAGAGGTGCTTCAATGAGATCCTGCAGTTCACCCATGGAGGTGGGCT
>NW_010126287.1:0-1731 GCF_000699245.1 Pterocles gutturalis
ACACCAGTTTCTGGCTGGCACTCGGCTTCAAACAATGACTGTCCCGCGGCTCCCATGAGCTGGTGCTTCTCAGGAGTTGCCCAGAGAAGCAATCGGTCTGACGGCATCTCCTACAGCGTGCCCTTAATAATTACCTGGCTGCTGAACAGGTTGATTTCTTCTTAGGTACAAATCAAACAAGCGTTGCAGTATATTGCAATGTGGAATATGTACAGTCAGCACTTCAGGTGGTAAAGGAAGGCTGCTCTGCCCTGTAATGTAGAGCTACAGCTGAACAGAGATCTCTTAAACTGTGTCTATATGGGGATAATCTGTTCAAAGGAGCTCTACCCTCTTATCAGTTACTTGTTCTCTTGACTCATTAATAAATTCTTAAGGTAAAGAATGAGTGGGTGTTTATAGCTATATTTGTAGCATGTGCAAATCTTTATGTACAAGTTCTACTGCCACAGCTGATGCTAGTCCTGTATCACTGCTCTGTGATATAGGGCTGCCCAGAGCAGGCAGTGTTGCATTTCTCTATTATAGTTACTCCAGCAAAACAAGCACTCTGTAATGCAGTGAAGGATGCTGACATCGCTGGTAGCTCATTCACATATGGAAATAATCGAGATACTACCACCTTTTTTGAGCTGTTAAAATATGAAATTAAAGGTGTCATTTCTTCCCTGAACATTTGGTCTCCTCCCCTTGTATAACCAACAGTGGTGAACTGGAGTTTTGGTTTTTTACCAAGCACATCTTATATACCCCTGTGCATTTTGTGGAAACAAAGAGTCTGCCTTTGGTGTGTCTTCCTAGACAGAGACATACAAGTAGGAAGAAGAAATAAGGAAGAATCACCTGTTTTCTCAGCAACTTGAGGTAAATGAGCTACTTGGATCACACTGGCTTCTGCTCAAGTTTTCTTTTAATATTCAAGGTCTATCTTAAACCAAAAATGAAAAAAACACAACTTACAGAGATCTCCTTACAATACCAGCAAAGAATTCACCCTGATGAGTATAAATGTTTTTGTTTGCCCCATGGAGAGAGATAAAGAGCTACTCAATTGCTTCACAGCTACTTCCGAGCTGGATTGGATTCTGGTTTCATTCAGTAAGCCAATGCCATGAGGTTGACCTCTGCGGAGCTGTTTTGTGGTTGTACCAGTTAGAGGAACAGAATTTGTTCTCAAGAGGATTTGAGTTTCCTACTGAGGCTCACTTCACAGGAGAGCTCAGAGCACAGCTGAGAAGAATGCTTCTCTTCCGTCTTTTCCAGTAGCACCTCTAACCTTTTCTAGCTGGCCTCCTTATTTTTTTCATACTTGTCCAAATTAGAAAAAAAAGGTGTTACTAGTGCCCTACACAGTTACGTTCTTATTCTCTTTGTTCTTGGCATTGTCTTGTGCAACTGATTCCCAGGAGGCAGCACAACACCATTCAACTACTTTGTTCTTTCAGCTTTTAAAACAGGGATGTCCCCTTACCTTTTAGGCTTGGAAAGCCCACCATTTACTAATACTTGGATTTGTTTCCACTTCCTGCTGATAGCTCAGACCATTTTCCCCCAAGGGAGGGGGAGATTTTTTAAAAGAAAGAAGAAAAAAATTTTTTTTAAAAAATAAAGCAAACAACAAAAAACCACTCAGCAAGAGGTTTTTGCTTCTTGCAAATGCTTCTGGGTAAAACGCATTCAATACAAAGGTACAGTTACAATGCAACAGTACATGAGCCACCTCAAATTACT
>NW_010126288.1:0-3547 GCF_000699245.1 Pterocles gutturalis
CCACTGGTGACCGGCCGCCACCTGGACCTGGAGACAGAACTGAAGCACCTAATTTAGAAATTGTTTCTAAATTTGTAAATTTGCCTTTGAAAATTTTTAAGAGGAATTCAGTGGAAAGCAAAGGCAAATTAAATGTCAGCAGAAATACAGAGACTTACATGAGTGCCTGTGAGCTCTGCACTACTGTCCTAAACTGTGCTTAACTCAGGGGATATTTGAGGGAGGCAAGACTTCATGAATCAATAATTTATTATCAATCAACATCAACAACTTATTCACTGATAATTAAGAAAAAAAACCCCACGCAAAAAAGCCTTTTGAGTTATGTGAAAGGAAATAGATCTGCTGAAGCCAAAACAGCATACTGTTACCCATCTTTGCCTGCTGTGTGTCCAAGAACATCCGTTTCTCTAAAAATGCATGAGATTAAATGTAATTTTAACCCATTAAAATGATTAACAACAGGTTACAGTAGAGAGAAGGAGGGAAGATGATGGCTGTTTATTCTACATATGCATACACACAGAATAAAAAAACACCACTCTAACACACATCCTTAATAAATAGTCTTACATAAGAAGAAAAAAATAAACATGCAAACTTTTACCATATATGTCATTGAAATACAACTTTTCCCATGGGTTCAGGTAACCCAACATAGTTCAGAGCACAAGAATGAGAAAGAATCTTTCAAAAGAACAAGAAACAGACAGTAAATAGAGCACTTCTGAACCTTTGAGGCTATAATATGTAGTCCACAGTATTTCAGCTTTGGTTTATATTTGTCTTTTCACCAGCCGAAAACTAAATTTCTCTCAACTACTCCCTCTTCTTTTTTTCTTAAACTGAAACATATTTCAGCTGCTACTGAACCTTGTTGCACATTGTGGTAACTAACATATAGCTACCAATAAAGAACTTTGGATACTGACACAATTTTTCCCTATTTTTTACTTACTCTACCTTTTCAAGTAAAGGGCAGTGTAACAATTCCTTTACTATGTTTTAAATTTAATCTGAGATGCACAGCACTTGAATATTCACAGCAGGGGGAATCTATAACTAGAACATATCAGAACATCAAAGCTTCATACAGAAATTCCCTTTTGCATTTCTGCAACACCATACTTACTTAGAATAACAGAATGCATCCCATGAAATGACAAGAATTATTAGCCTTCCTATGGGAGTCCGTCAGTCTTAGAGTCTACAGGAAGAGACTACTTATCTAGAAGAGAAAGCCTCCAAAGGGAATCTCAGACAGCTGACCTGGGTTCTGATTTGCCCTCTGAAACAATCAGTCTTGCTTTCCTTCTCAGCTCTTAAAGGAAGCATGAGGGTATGTGCTGGTTAAGTTAAAAGGAAAAAAAAAAATTTAAAAGAGCAGCTTCATGTATAAACTTCCTCAGACACTATAAAAATTTTATTTGGAACCACGAAAAAATTTACTTTCAGTATATTTTTTTTTATTCATTCCACTTAGACATAAAGTTTTTCTGTTTTTAAGACAAGAGGACATTCTCTCCCTCACTGAAACCTTTCTCAATTATGTAACAATTGAACACTTTGATGTGATCATAAAGATAAATATAAATGCCTAGTATTATCAACACTGCCTTCAAAAAGGCTAGAGTGAAGTTACAGCTAAATACCCTTGAAAAATCCTAATCCATGTTAAATGTTTATGTATAGATATTAGCACAGATAATATTATTCAACAGAACCTGTTAGCAAACAATTCGTATTTTCAAAGCACAATATGTCTCTGTAAGCTTTATTTCTATGCTTGGTTTGGATGAATTAAGACAAACCTCCAGGTGAATCATCATAACATTGTGCTGCTCTTCAGCCCTTCCACGGAGGCTACAAAGCCATCCGTGGTTTCTCCAGGACCACTGTTGCTACTTTCATTAAATTAAGACCTAGATGTCCCATCCAGGAGTCAAACCACTTAGTATGACTCTCAGTACTCTGTTATTTAATTGACCTTTAAAAGTTATCAAAACCTTTCTGAAATGTCAGGAGAAGGAAAAGACCTCTTACACCATGCTTCAGTAGTCTTGAATTAGTACTTTCATGTGGACTGTGGAACACAGGTCTCAAACATGACTTTCTGATGTCTCATGTGTACCACCTTTCCCCTTTAAAAAAGCAGTATCCAGTCTTGGACACACTCCTTCAGTGACACAGACATATTCAAAAAGCTGTACAGGCATTAACTCATTTACAGTTAAATTATTGTCCTCTTCTATATTTGCATATATTTCTGATTTTGAGAAAGTTTAAGCCACTTATGATGCAAGATAACCAGTTTAGAACAAATGAAAATAAAACAGGTTTCTGAATTTTATTGCTTAGCCACCTTAAAATATTAACCTGAGAAATGAGTACTTGAAAAAAATACAAAGCAGAGAACTTCAAATCCACAGGCATATTTGGATCTTTGCTAATTCTGAGTTCCACTAGACAGAAAACTTTCCAGAAAAATAAATATGACATAGGAGTAAGGCATGCAAAGTACAAACTCATGACAACTTCATTGTAGGTCAAGAGTCCCAAGAACACAAAGAAAGAGAAGCATCTACAAATAGGTAAAACACAAGCCAAGAACAATCGTAATCACCCACAGAAAGCAGTCTGCTACTTCCATTATGCAGCACACAGAGAACCCCGGTGAGAACAAGACCATCTTATATTTATATAGCACCTAAAGGAGATCCTCCTGAAAGGAACCTGGAACCTGTGCCAGCAAACCAGGCACCGGGGGACACCAGGGCTTAGTACAGGCACCAAGCACAATGACAAGTGGTGATTGACACCTTTAAGATTTTTATAAAGTGACAAAGTCAGACTAACAAGAGAATCAACATAGGAGAGGGGCTGTAGGTACATAAAAGTTGTTAGCAAGCTTAGCAGGAAGTAGAGGCAACCTCTACATTAAATTTTTTTCATAGTTGTGCTACATTACACGAGATGTCCCATGTTATTTCATTCATTAGAAGCAGCTGAGTCAAAATTTTCCATTTAAATTTATGGTAGAAAAGTGGGTTTATCTACTCAGCAGCAAAAAGACTCCTTCAGCTGTTGTTGCTTAATTAACAGCCATACATGTTTCTGTTCACTGAAAACAAGTTTCAGTGAAATTTTCCCCAGGAACAGCATATGGATGGCCAGAGAACATACAAGCTAAGTTTTTGTACGTAAGCTTACCATAAAAAATTTCATATTTGCTGTCATTGAATTTTACCAAAGGTTGGCCTTTTTTTTTTTTTTTTTACACTAGATTATACACACATTAGGCTTCAATTTTGGTTTTTCAATGTCTAAAGAACTATTACCACAGAGTCTTTATTTGTTTAAGCAGTTATTTGCATTGTTTGATGAGTAAGAAATTTTGTACAGTTTGTATTACAAAAAAAAAAAAACCTTTCACTAAAGCTGATGCTTTGAAGGACATTTACATTGAAGGTCCTTTGATGGTGGATTTCTTTACAGTAGAGCTTTACTTGTCTTCACAAGACAAGTTTAGGATTAAAACTGACATTTG
>NW_010126288.1:3564-31254 GCF_000699245.1 Pterocles gutturalis
GGGACTAAATGATAATGGAAGTTTGATTAATATTTTGGTATTTTCAGCAGTGGAATACAAACCAAGAAAACAGACTTTCTGCACCAGGCACTTGAACCAGATCATAGGCAGATATCTGAAAATTCACTATTAGTTTTTTGTGATTTCACCAATGTCACTGGGGAAAAAAATTAAACAAACATTATCTTTGATAATGTATAATTTAGTATTATAGCACATCCTTCATACAGGAATTTGTCAGCCACAATACAAGTGACATTTTAATGCACCTGGTGGATCAACTGAAGACTGAGAGGGGAAGGAAAAACAAAAAAAAAAAAAGGAAAACATACGCACACACCACCACCAAAACCAAAACCACAACAAACCCTGCCTATGCACATGCAAGAAAATCCCACTTGATTCATTTGAAAACAAAAGCAAACAAAACCAGGGCTAAAGATGACTCTTGCTCTCACTTAAACAATAACCCTGACTGGATGAGAACAGCCTGAATTACAACTTGATTGTTTCGACAAACACTGCAGAACACTGCACCCGCCATTATGAAAAAAGATACAAAGATGTTGTTTAAATGCATTAAAAGCTTAATTTTCTCTTTACGCCCATTTTTTCATAATGAGCAACCTGAATATCCATGGATATCCACATCTGTGAGCAGATGTGTTAAATTCAGTTGGTGCCCCTCAGTTTGTTAAGGATATCAACTTAGAGTGGTCAGATGTGAAAGAAGGTTTGGGTTTTTTTTTGTTATCCTGTAGAAGTGAACAGGTATGCAGATGTCAACCAGTCAAACAGAATCACAGAATTCATTTTATGCTTCAGTGAAACATTCGTCTTGCTGTTGTGTCTAAAATAGGTAAGAGAATAGCAAAAGATATTTTCTTACACCAAAAATGAGTATTCATCCCTGTCTTAACTGGAGGTAACATAGCACTTAATCTGTGATTTAACCAAATCTATCATATGTTAATCATGAAGATCAGATAATGATTTTAATTATTGCTGCATAACTTTAAGAGGCTAGTAGAATTTGAAACTGAAAGGGAAATATGTCATAATTCATAAAAGATTTTCAGCTTGCAGAAGCAATTCTAAATCAAATCATCACCTGTCAAATTAATGTAAACAAAACTAATGTCAAACAAAATGGGACATTGCTTAAGCCTTTGGGACTCAAAGAAAAGTGCACGGATGAATTAGCAAAGGCACAGAAACAGGAAGGGACACAACAAATGGGGGAGGTGGAATACAACTGGGTTTCCAGCATACTTCTCAGGGGAACAATGTGACAAGCAACTTTCCTATGTAACTTTCAGCAAGATGGATCTTCCAGCAGTAAGAAAAAAAGAAAAAACAAACAAACAAAAAAAAAACAACAACAAAAAAACACAGTTACAAATTGCAACTCCCAAAACATACATTCATAGATTCTGAACAAACTGGAATTAAGATAAAAGCACACATCTAGGGGTTGTGAGTACATCAGAAAGGAATGGGGGTTTAGGAGTTTACAATATATTCAATACAGAATTTAAACAGTCCACTTTCAGGAAAATTTGAGTTTTAAACTGATAGAAATAACATTTTCACCTTTTTTTCTGTATAAAAATTATATATATATCCAAATGAGCTGTCACCTGCTATTCAAGCGTAAGTTATTTTGGTAACCATATTGCTACAGTAAAAGAGAAGTTAATGAAAGCAGTCCTAGATTTTTTCCCACAATAGGCAAGAAGCATAAGAGAAAATAATTAAAATTATAGTGTTACATTTGGATTTACTTCCAAACTCTTGTACCAAGTAAATCCAGACGCATAAACAGGAACAGATTTTATGTTCTTTTTACTGGTAGAGTCCCAACAACTTGCCCACAGTCCATGACAGCTCATACAGCTGCAGGTTTCCTGCCACAGACTCCTCACGGCAGATGTCTAATTCCTTTTGTTTTGTTACAACATGAACCAATTCCAAATTCAACAAGTTTCCAAGTTTCCAATTTCCAAGTTTCAACAGAAGCTGCATCATTATGTTCGAGGCTACTATGCATGCCACACCACAGACTGGTAAATATACATCACGTTGAAGTATTTTCCAGTATATCCAGGTTTTTTTGACTTAGTAAAAAGATACTACTGTATTTTTTAGTTTATTTTATTTTTAAACTTTAACAGCATGGTAATCAAATTCTTTTTTTTGACTTAGTAAAAAGACACTACTGTATTTTTTAGTTTATTTTATTCTTAAACTTTAACAGCATGGTAATCAAATTCCTCTTGACTTTAGGACACATGGACAGCTTCATGGTTGGATTTGTCTAAACAGAGTCACAGCAAAGTAAAACCTAACACAAAATTTGAAAGCAAATAGAACAGCAAAAAAAAAAAAATGCTCTACCTAGTGGAAAATGCCTAACCCTGTTAGTTACTAAATAATTGAAATTATTTAATAGAGACACAAACACCTGAAATAAAGGCAGAGACATTCACAATTAGAAAGTTTTTTGTTCGACTTCGACTATCCCTTACTGGCAATATAGAATTCACGCTTAAAACTAGTAATTATAGAACAACTACATTGTCCCACAGCTGGACAAAGCTACTTTCCTCATGAACATAAACATCCCTAACCATAAACCTGTGGCTAAAATAGCCTGTGTAAAAGCAGATGAGGTCTCCCGAGAAACGAGTGCAGTGATGTCACCTCCTTTCAAAACCCACTCAAATTCCGAGTGAGCCAAATCTCAGGTCATTTCAGGCTCAAAAACCAAGAACCAGGTAAACATAGCATAAGCCTTCTTTTCAGGGATCTCTAGTCTGGCTAAAGACTGAGTAAGACTAAGAGGCAATATCCAGGATTTGTGACTAAAAATTTTTCTGATTAATATGTCAAATATAAAATTTAAGAATATAAGTGATGTAGGAAACAGAAAATAAAATAATAATTAAAAATAACCTTCTGCTTGCCTACAGAAAGACATTTATTGAGCATTCAGGTATTTCAGCACTAGTCCACAACCTGACTTTCCAGTAAAATGAAGAATTGATTTCATTGAAGCAATACTATGTTCTATGAATAAGTTGAGACATCTTCTTGCAACGCATCAATATATATAAGGGAGGCTTATACTAAAGATGAGAGAGGCTTTTTACCAAGACCTATAGTGACAGGACAAGGGGCAATGGTTTTAAGTGAAAGCGAGTAGGATTAGACTGGACATAAGGAAGAATTTTTTTTACAATGAGGGTGATGAGACACTGGAACAGGTTGCCCAGAGAAGTTGTGGATGCCCCATCTCTGGAAGTGTTCACATTCAGGGTGGACAGGGCTTTGAGCAACCCAATCTAGTGAAAGGTGCTCCTTACCACTGTAGGGGTGTTGGAACTAGATGAATTTTAAAGGTCCCTTCCAACCCAAACCATTCAGTGATTCTAAGTTCACATTTACTTGGGATTTTTTTGAGTATGCTAAAAGAAATATTTGCTGTTTCTGATAAAAAGTTGTTACAGATGTTGATGTGAGGTTTTTCTATTGATGAAACAGCTAAACACCAATGAAACACTATTTCTAACACTACTACTACAAAAAAAACCTCCAGAACTAATACAGTAAGCACACAATTGAACTTATGCTGATGGAAGTTAACAGCACGCAGCCTTTTGACTTTTCAGGGCTAAGAAACAGCTCTGCAGAAGCTGCAGCTACACATGCATTGTGTTAGTCCATTAACATCGTTAAGTTTAATCACATTACAAAGCTTTTCTTTTTAATGCCTAGAAAGATCAAAAAGACGCATTTCTCTTGTTATCACTATCAAAGCCTTATAAAGCTGGCATGCTCCGTTTCCACCCCCCTTTTTTGTTTTAGTGTAAGTAGGAAGAAACCAAATTTCTTAGAGGCAGGTAAAAGGCCCAGTTGCAGCCAGTCAAGAAAACTCCTGAGAAACAGGAGACAGAAGAGGATATGGAAAAGGTTAAAAGAATTTTCTGGGCTGCCAGAAGATGATCTAAGAAACTGAGCTTTATCCCAAGATATGCCTTCAGTTAAAATAGTCAATCATGATGATAAAGAGACAAGCAAAAGAAGGAATAAGTAAAAGTTACAGTGGTGTTCAGAAATGCAGAATTTCCATTCAGAAATAAATGGAAGTATGACAGCATCAGCTGGGAGAGGGGGGGAACCCATAGGAAAAGAAAATTAAAAGATCTGCAAGGCAACTCATGCAGTAGACAAATCAAAGAACGTATAGTTTGATGTTTAAATACAGCAAGACAGCAAACATCTTCATTTTTAGCAGGGGAAAAGCATTTTCAGGGGAAGTGAAAACATGTATTAATGCAACAATAAAAATTTGATCCTCTCGACATCTGCAGCAATGTTCTGACGTTCTAGTACTGCAGTTTCGTAACACTTAAATATTTATTGACATGGTTCAAGTTTTGGACAACAAAGCAGTATCTATCATCTCTTTCAAAGTTAAGATAAAATAATAGATCTTTACACACAGACAAAATAGTCATTGTGCCAGAACCCAGTAAAAAGTTCTGTGTCTTTTCTCTTTTTCAATTCCGATGACTAACTGTGGTAGGGAGAAGTAACAGATACCGATAACTCACCTGAAATGCTGGGTTTTTTCATGATACACTTCATCTAGCAAGAGAATTAGGTAAGACATTCAGAAAGAAAAATTATAAGCTTTTCTCAAATAATCCAATACCTTTTTCAAGTCAGGAACATCTGTTAATACTGTCAGTGAGGAAGACATTTTTTCCTTGGGACGGAGAGGCTTTAGTTACTTATGTTTAGGCAAGGAAATCACATTTAAATGCAAGCATCTGCCAAAGAAAAGGCATCACAGACTACAGCAGCTGCTTTGATGAAAAATGTACTATGACTGTTTCCCTGCCACAGTAAAGCCTCAGTTAAGAAAGACAGGCATTGAAAGCTACGGCTCTGCTTTCTCAAAATGAGATCAGTCAGTCCCATAATACATATAATATAGAATTATAAATACAATATAGAGTTCTAGAGCTTATTTCACTGGTGGAAATGTTATTTACACTACCAATGTTTAGGATATTAGAGTAAGAAATAACCTCTTTCTTTCTGATTCTATTGCAATATATACTATTGAAAGATATCGGTTGTCTCTGCTATCTCTGGATTGCTACCTCACTCTGAAAACTACATTGTTCAGACAGTATTTGCATCTTACCTTATATCAAACTGTAGGTTTTGAGTACATGCAGCCACTCTGTGTACTCAGGACAGAAAAGTAAAAGTGACACCACAATTTTATTTCACGGAAACCTACAAGTTCATAGATTCTCATCAAGTTCTTCATTCTAAATCATGTTGTATACAAGGGAATATGTGGTGGGTCTCTCTAAGCCAGAACTGCATCTTCCACAATATCTGATGCTTACATAAAGTGTAAAAACCACAAAAAGTGCACACAGACATCTCCCAAGTTTATTCTTCCAGTGACTTACAGTTTATGGATTTCCCAAGCCAGAAGTCCCTTGCACAAAGTAGACCTTAAAAGACTTTCTTTTGGTTATAACCTTCATTACCAAATGACAACAATAGAAAAGGCAAAAAAAGCCATTTTTAGATGTGTGTAAATCTCTTCCCTGCCTACAAATGAGGATATTAAACTTCAGTTAGAGATGTGTGTTGGCTGAAGCAGGCATGTACTTCTCAACCTCATCCTGACAGCTGTGTTTAATGTTAATGTTAATGGATGCACACCCATCTGCATCCTACTTCAGATTTCCAGACTGCAGGACTTGAACCCTTTCAATACACAATGACATAAACTAATCACCACCAAAGACTTGTTACTATTCATAACTTTGATGAACAAAACTCTATGCTGTCTCTTTACATCCTGGTAAAAGAACGATCAGAGAGTGAAAGCTCTCTTTTCTCGTACTGCTTACCAGGAGAAGAGACTTCTTTTGGTGCCTCTGTAAGTGTAGAAGGGACTATGATAGTGATTCTCTCAGACAGTTAAGCACTGTCCAATGAGTGTTTGCACCAGTCTATTTCTTTCACGTGCCAGCTTTATTTTTTTCCTCACTGTTTGCTAGGATAACAGAGCATGCAGGTATTAGCAATAAAACCAAAAATCTGCATCTACACATACTTTCAGGTGCATTCAGCAAAATAGCAAAAATAAGAATTGTTTTAAGGCTGCACACTAAGAATGTTGCTGACCATGGAGGGTTCTCCTTACATTGGAAAGGTAATCCATATGCTATATCAGAACTGATCTCCAACCTCTCTTACCGATTGCACAAGGGGAAAAAATACTACAGTAACATTTAAGAGAGAAGAGGATTAAGAACTCCTGCTGATAAAAGATATAAAATACAACCTGCAAACACAGCTTATATGAAACTAATCTGTGAAATACTAGGACAAAAAATGAAGTTGAGAAACTCGAAATTATTAACACCATGCTTTACCCAGATCAAGCCAAGGTTTCACCGACACTATTCAAGACCTTATGTTCCCACTGTGAAAAAGTTGGGGGGTGGGGATGAAAGAAATAAAAAAACCTCTTCTAATATATTCTAGAAGTCCTTGTGCCCACAAGCAGAATCCTCCACCTACAGAAGAAATCAAAACAGCAGTTTGCTGACAGAGAGCTTGCAGTGTAGCTGCATGCACTCTCCAAGTCAGCTGCATCCTACAGTGAAGTGGCAGGTGGGACCCAAAGGAACCAGCATTGACTCCTGCTGCAAACCACTCCCAGAGTACCCGTGGCCTGGATCTTGCACTTGTTAAACACATGAATATTTTGATGAGCAGACAATAATATGAGGAAGGCTGGTTACCTAATTTTGGTCAGGTGAAAGAAGCAGGTCTGGATAGTTAAACTAAGAAATAGAAGAATGAAGAGTAGGACACACAAAGGAAATCAACCTTCAGCACACGTGTCTAATAGACTTCTATCTTCCATCTAGAAAGACATGTTAAGAGCTGTCAAAAATAAAAATTATTCTCCTTCTGGTTTACACACCATTCTTGGACAATTCGGGCCAGAAAAAAACAGCATTTGCTTCCTCGGTTAATCTAGACACTGTGTGGCTCCATTCCTCCATTTGTGCTATAGTCTGCTCCCTTCCTCCATCCCTTTAAATACACAGGCAGCACTGAGCAAGTAGTATTTACATCAGTAAAGCTCTCTTGTTCACACACTTGTACCACTAAAACTGTTCTTCTATAAACTAAATTAGTTAAATTTTATTGTCAATATTTTGGGAAGTATCTTGTGGTTTGGGTCAACTATCCTAAATTTCTTAGTCTACCAATTACATCAAGTCAATACCTAATTAAATTAGGGAGTGGAAGAGGAACTCAGGTCTTCAAGGAAAATGAGTGCTATTCACAGGTTTCTTATTAAAAAAAAAAACTTACAGGGAATTGCAGCCTTTAGTCTTCAGCAACACATTGCCTCCATATCACTTTCAGATATTCAGTAGTAATCCATTTGTTTTGAAACCAAAAGTTGTTCAAATCCCCTTTCAAGTTTCCCACGTAAAAGTTCTCTTGGTATTAAGACACAACAGAATACTGGCCATATTTACACCCAACTTAAGGGAGTTTTTCTTAATCATCTCTTCTTCTATAGCATTGTCTCCCTCCAGTTCATCCACCATAAAATCATAGTGGCTTTTTGATCCTCAGTCCTCTTCATTTATCCCATACCTCCTAGCCTCTTGTCATTTACACATTTATTCTATTCATAATGCTGTGGTTTTTATCTGCCTCTTGGGACTCATTAACTGAATTTATGCAACTGTGAAAACATTTACATTGCACATTCTTTGTGAGATTTAAAGACCTGATCTAACAAAGGCAAACTTTGTTCCAAGTCATCCAAAAAACAATCCATGAAACTAATCATGAAGTTAGGCACATACCTCACTCTTCACCAAAACAAAGGTGCAGCATAATCACAGGAAAGAAAAAAAGCCAGGCTCTTGTTCAAGAACAGTGCAATATTTGACCCCCATTTTGTCCCTAAGCACTTCTAAAAAGAAATAGAAAAGTAATTGCTGACACACCTGTGTTACATAAGAAAAGGAAGGACAAGTTGAATATGCTAATGACAACAAAAAAGGAACTGATTTAGTCTCAAAAAAAAAAAAAAACAAAAAACCTGAAACCCAAACAAAAAGGACTCATGTTCAAATGCAATTACATCTTGCTGGCATATAAAAACCTAGTTTGCACACTGTCTTTTACAAATAATATTAGCTTAATAATGAATACTTGAAGGACACATTCAGAACACAGAATAAACCTGAGCCTGTTACTATAGAATCATAGAAAGGTTTGGGTTGGAAAGGACCTTCAAGATCATCGAGTTCCAACCCCCCTTCCACAGGCAGGGACACCTCCCACTAGACCAGGTTGCTCAAAGCCTCATCCAGCCTGGCCTTGAACACCACCAGGGATGGGGCATCCACAACCTCCCTGGGCAACCTGTTCTAGTGTCTATCAACATCATTAAAGACATAATCAGCATATCAGGGTTGTACCACGCACAGAAACTTCTACGTTAACACTATGATTAAAAACAAGAGGAAAAACAAAACAATTTGAGCTGTCAACATACCAAAATGCTTCAGATCAGGTTCTACATTGTAATAACACAAGGCTAAAATGCAGTCTTTTCAGATAAGAGCTAGCTTGAACTGGTAACACATCTCCAAGCTAAATAGTTCTCTTTATGCTCCATCTTACACTAAAGTAACTCTCCTACTAAGCACCTGCACTATGTCTTGACACTTAAACTAGATTCTTACAGCATGTCTCTGCTTTACATCACCACAATAATATCTATCAGAACTTTCTTCAAACATAATTAAGGAAAACACTAGCCTATCTCTCAAAGCTTACATTTTCATGCTCATTATAGACCCATCCTCTCAAAACAGCCCCCAAGCTGTCTACCTTCAACTCGGTCCTCCTATATAAGTCATCATCCTACTATTCAGATGCTCCCTCTCATCACCTTAATTTGCCCATCTACTCATCATGCCCTTCTCCCCAGGTGCCAATATTACCAACCTTGTGTGTCAGCATTCCCTCTAAATTTACAGATTTCCTCATATCTTACCCATTTTCTCTGATCACATCACAGAGCCTCAGCAACTACCTTGCTAACATACATCTTTGTTTTTGATATTCTTCTTCTTCAGACTGAGCTTTAACAGCTTTCTGTAATTCCTTTATTTCTTGGCACATTCCCACTCCCAGATGATATGCATCCAACTGGTTGAGTGTCCCAGGTATTCATCCAGCACCACTTTCAAACTGGGCGTCTCTAATCAGCTTGGATCAAGATAACATTTTGGCTGGTTATCTATGTCAACATGTCATCTTATGGCATAGGAATAAATCTGTATATTCCTGTAATTTCTTTTCAGATATCTGTCTATATACTTATTTTTATTTGCTAACAATATAACAAAGATGGTCCTGTTTAGATGTGCTCCTAGCCATCAGCCCAATTATTCTGATTTTTTAAAGTCCTCTCTTTTCAACACTGCCCATGGATATCACCAAATTCTATGTTTTTTTCTTTGACTACAGCACTTCCACTGTTGTTGAAACACAAGAATGGCAAAGGGTTCCTTCCTCTTATATGAGTCATATTCATCACTAAAACTCACAGAAAAGGCGTAAAAGAAAACTGAAACTCACAAAATAAGAGCTTTGCTATCTAGGTAATGTGTCATCATTGTTTTCTTCAAAAGGTCTTTGTGGATAGAAAACACATACAATTCTCAACCTGCACAATCTTTGCCTGGAGCTAAAACCCTAGCTTTCTACCAAGATTGTTAGAGAAAATGTATTTAATCTCTCTATATTAAAAAAAAAACAAACCACTGAATAAGTGTTCAAAGACTACTACTATAATCAAACTGTCAGGAAAAGATCAAAAACAACAGCACAAGCAGCACAAGCATCTTTAAATTTAGGCTTACTTCTACAAAGTACTGAAGTCTAGTATCTCTCATGGATACTTTGAAAAGTATCAGTCCTTAATTTCACTTCGGGTACTTCAGTGTATGTTTTGCAGGACCAAGTTCTAAATTATGAAATCAAAATTTGAAAGGAACAAACTTCAAAGCATAAGACTAGATTTAACCCACACACATATTTCTGATAACTCACAGTATGGATTTACGTACAAAATTTAGTTACTAACCACAACTTCCTTACTGCGTTCCATTTGCTGGTGCTAGGTGTGTCACACCTTTCCTCTATGTTAGCTGGCATTTAAAATAAATGTGAAAATAATTGAAAAATACATGGTACAGACAAGAAATTAAGTTCTTACATACAGTATGTACAGATACATTGTACTGAATAACACTGCATGTATGGATTGTAATAATGTTTTTCATTCTATTCACAACATTGTCATGCCACATGCTTTAACAAACAGCAGTTTAAAATTTTTATTTAGCAAAAGTGGCTTTGTTGAACACTGTTTTAAGTATACTTTACTACTGAGTCCATGACTTTTAATTACATTAATTTAACTTTAAAAAGGTATGACAGGTATTTTAGAAAGAAAGAAGTTCAGTTTAAAGCCCTGTGAAATAAATCAAGTTTAAAAGGTGCAATATTCAAAACTGCAGGTATCTAAACATTTCTGCAGAAAATACTCTGTTTAGACAACAGTCTAAAATTATTTAGATGCATAAACCTGACTTAAGCCCAGAAAGCTTTAGTCTGTCACTCACCTATGCCAATTTTAAAAGCTGAAGCCAGGTTCTTTTTCACATTATAACCTGTCTTCGTTATCTACATTTGATGGTGCATCTAATCTAAATGAGACCTGACAGGAGGAAGGATGAATTGTTATCATCACCCTGAACAGAGAAAAGAAGTGACCTCTTCAAACAACAGCAGTGTAGTTCCCTTTAGAGCTGCAGAGAAGCAGCAGCACTATTAACAAGTTCTTCACTAATATCTTCATGGATGTGAGACTTTCTGTAGCACTTGCTGAACACTCTTGTGTTCGCCTACTTCCTCAAATGTTCAATTCGGGAAGAAATTTGTTGGTATCATTTAAAAGGCAACTTTCTAGGAAAAACATTCAAGGAACAAACTAAAAAAAATACTTTCTTGCCACATTGTCAAGCCATCATATCTCACCCTCCCCTTAGCAAACCTCTACCAAAGCTTGTGTGCGAAAACTAGAGAAACAGCCATTTCATTTCTAAAGGAAATCACTCAGCACAAGTCAGAGTGGTAGAGATTATGTAGCAATGGGGAGATCTAGCAGCCATATGTGACCACATTTGGAAGGTCACATGTTGATGTGTAACTGTGCTACCAGTAAAATTTCATGGCTGTACGTTAGGACCATGAATAATGTCAGGTCAGGAAAAGGAAACATTCTAAGTTGAAGTTTAGAAAAGTTCAGTATCCATAAATTGTGAGCGCTATCCCAGGCTTCATGCAACATCTGCCCCTTCCATGAAGCTCTACATAAAACATTCCAGAGGCTTCCACCAACCCCCATAGTGTATCCTAGGGGCATCTTCAGTGAAGCACCAGAATAATCTCCATGCAACCTCTCCTGCCTCAGGGCCTTCTCCCAGACCCACACCAGAGGCACAGCTTAGAAACAAATCCTCAGACAAGTTCCCTGGATCTCTCTGACTTCCCCTAAGGTACTGAGGAACTAGATTAAGTTTGTGTCTACAGCTAACTAATTTCGCCAGTTGGACAGGAAGGAAGTTCAAGCATAAAGATATGTAGGTTCTGCCTAGAGGACACATCCTCTTTTAGCTATTTGCCAGACAACCTGCCCTAGCAGTTAAAACATGGAAGCTGAAACCCAAAGAATTTTGAGCTTTCCCTTCCACCCATCACCCCAAAACTTGCTTTTACATGAAAATCGCCCCAGAGAAGCCAAAGTTCTAGGCTAGATACATATCCAGGTAACTTAATCAGAAAAGCCAGATGTGATAGTCTATATATCCAACCCATTTGGCAGCTCCCAGAAGCATCAAGGGAATTCAGATCTACCTTGACACCCTTATCTGACAGAAGAAGAAGATGCGAGCTTTCACAGACAATCATTCCCCAGCTGCAGAAAGCAGGACTTGTAACTTCATAATGTAAAGCAGGCAACGAAGCCCTGCACTGAAGCACCACTGTGAACTCCTGAGGACAGCTCCAGAGGCTCCCATTCTCCCAGCATTCTTGTCCTCTACTGGAACTGCCTGCAGCTCAGCAGACACCTACTTAAGAAATGCAAAACAGGATAACTTCTTATACAGCAGGACCTCCAAGCTTGATTTCAAACTAAACACAGCTGTCCCACTTCTAGCATTGCTATGTCAGCTCTCTCCTGGATATGACTGGGACAGATCATCAGATGAAGCAGCATTGCGACAAATAAGAGGACACAACTGCTAGTTTCAAGTGACCACTCCAGCCTGAAGGAGGGGGACTTCAATCAAGAGTGTCTTGATCCACTTATTATTCAGATCAGGCTAGAAACACACAAAATAAAGATGCAGCATTACCAAGTTGCTTTAAAACAGCTTTTTCTCCAGGTTCCCTAACCAAGATGTATTCCACAGTCTGCAAAGAAAAAAAATCGCAGCTACTGTCTCTAGACACCTGCTCCCTCCCCTGTATCTTAAACAGACCAGATATTGTCTGGGCCGATTCTCCTGGTCATGTGCAGGCAAGACATCAGAATCATGTGGGAAGTTACCGACCTGGGGAACCAGAGACTTGAGGAATAAATAGTAAACTTAAGCTGATTTTGAATGTGTAACATGGGCGGGACCTGGCCCAAACTGCTGTCTGTCTAGGAGCACACACTCACCCTGCTTAAGCTTACTCCACTGGTATCTCTAGTTAGGCTTGGAGCACGAAGTGATGAAGACAGTTGAGAAGGCATTCATGCCTCTCTATTTGTCTCTAAGTTTTGTATTTGGCTTGTTTAGAATTCTGTGCTGTGAGTTAGTGATCACTTGCATGCTAACTAACGGTGGAATGCTCCTCGAGCTTTGGTGTTTTCAGTCCGTCAAGCTTGTGTTGCTCTGGCTGTCATCTCCTTCCTGCCATCAAAGGTTGGCTACACGCAGACATTCTCCTGGCCTGTAGCTGGAGTTTCATGAAAGCTGGACAAGAAGCATTAGAATTTGGAGGCAGAGCTGAATAGTTGCATGTCTTGTGACTTGGAAGAATCCACTCATTATCCAGAGGGTTTCTGTGATTTGGATGCTGAGCACGGCAGGACTTGTCCCAGGAAAAGATGAGCTCTTCTTTTTCCTTCTCCCATGACAAGTTGTCCCTCTCGATTCTGAGTCAATAAGAGGCCTGTACTCCAAAATTCTCCATTGTTCAGGGCAGGAAGAGGGAAAAAGTTAGGATAAGACTTGTCCATGCTGGCTGCCTATGGCTGGTAGAGAGCTATCTCTTTGGAACTGTGAGACAGACCGGGACCCAGGCTGCCATGGAGACTGGGAAAAGCTGTGAGGAAAAATACCAGGAAGGAAAACATCTTTATTCACAAGAGGAGGCGCCATCACGTTTTAAGAAGCTTTTGGACCGGCACAGAGTGTGTCAATATTGGCTCCACGTGTGCCCTTTAGTGTGTATGGGTAATACCATTGTCATTACCCGTGACTACATAGCCGCTAGGCCAATATACCAGCCAGCTGTTTTTCCCTGGGTAACATGCTTCCTCTCATCACTGTTTTAACCAGCTTAAGTCCACAATGGATTTGAGAAGAGACATTGCACACAGACACCATGCAAAATTCCTGGACTCCAGACCCTTCTTTTTGGGATATGGTGCAAGTCACAGTGCAGTAGTCAGAAGACGGAAGAAAAAAAGTAGAATATTAATTTGATTGCTGGATAATACTGCCAGCACCTTGCATACTTGAGAATACTTAAACATCTAGATGAGCCTACAGAGAGATGCAATGTCTTGGGACGTAGGCCTGAGCACCCAGAGGATATAAAGTTGTACAAGAGCAATTTCATTTTCACCACGATTAAATTCAGACTCATAGTTTTGGAGTGGCATCTAATGTTTCTCTACGCAGGAAGACAAATCCTAGCCTTCATGAGCAATGATAGATGAAACTCTACGAGCTTAGACACAGTCACAGCATTCAGCTTTATCTGAATAGTATTTATGCCCACTGGACATAGTAATTAGAGGGTTACTGAAATTTGAATAAGATTATAAAGAAACAAACATTTTTTCTGCATGAATCATGCAGAAAATGTCCTCCCCTGCTACTGCAATGGCAAATTCAAATTGACTGCATTTCACCTTATTACAGAGAGGAATGCAGAGTTTAGCTCTTTCTTTTATAGGTGAGGCCACAGTTTCTTCACAGCTCATTATTCTGAAAAATCAGGTATTGAAAGCGCTTTCTGCAGTGTCTTTACTTCAGTTATTCAACTGACTCCAATATGCTTCCAGTGCTTATGCATTCAAAACTGTAATTACCTTCTGTGTGTCAGTAATACGAAAAAAAAAGAAAACACACTTAATTCAATGGCAGATTTTTCAACCTTACACAGAATGGAGTGTTCTTCTGTTGATCCTTTTTCATTTCAGGATCATGCACTGAATAGTGAATAAATTTTATTATATCATTTAATTTAGTTTTTTTCCACTGGCACATGAAAGATGACTCCTTCTAATCAGGAACTCAGCACCAAACCAAAGTGAGCCTTCAAAAAATCAAGAAAAAAATCAAGCTTTGCTATTATTTGATGCTACTGCCTATCCAGGCATAAATTACTCAACTCTGTACATCCCACACATTTACAGCACAATGGGAATATGAGTATTCAAATAACAAAAATGTGGTGTGGTTTTTTTGGGTTTTGGTTTTTGTGGGGTTTTTTTGGTTTTTGTTTGTTTGGTTTTTTTACTTTGAGACCCTCTTCATTAGGTCTTTCAATATTTATCTGACCCATGATACATCTTATAGGTATGTGAAAGGGATGTTTTCCTTCTGTGATATATAAGGTGTTGGTATGACCCTTGCTATGACTCATGGCCAAGTGAGAGAGAAAAAAAAAATGAGACTCTCTGGAAAATATCCAAGATACCATGCCATGGAGAACAGTTCTGTAGTGACCTCTTCTTGCAGCTTCCAGGGCAAGGCAAGAGGCAGGATGGAAATGAAGAGAGGTGATACTTCCCTGTCAGCAACATTAGTTGGCTCTGAATATCTTCCAGCTGTCATCAGCCAATATGATCTTTACTAATCTGGTCACCTGTGCTATCCTTTATATCCAAGCCCAAAGCCTCCATTCGCTTCCCAAAAACATCCACTTCCATTTAAATTATTAAGATTTTACTGGCTTTATTCTTACATGCACATCTTAGATTAAAGTTATGTTTTCTCCTTTTACCGCAGAACTGCAATAAATACACAAAACTTCTATTAATTTTTGGATGCATTGTAAAAAGAAAAATCAATGTAAAGTGAAATGACAGAATTCCAATTTATTACTACTAGGAAATGAGAACCACAGCACTGAGTAACCTTGCAGTCACTAAACAAAAAAGCTTCCTCGTCTATTCCAGATAAAAAAAAAGATATCTTTCACCTTCTTAAGCTTCCCTTTCTTTCTTCTGACAGCACTGCTTTTAGTGTCTAATCAATAAATTTTTAAAAGATGGATGCAGAATAAAACATAACTGGTTTCCAGTACTATTCACTATGTACCATCAATGCTTCCTGCTCATATGCACAGCATTACTTTGACTTTATACCATTAATCAACTGCAAAATGGCTAGAACTATCTGAATTCCTGATTCAGAGGCAACTATTTCTTCAGCTACTTTCTACACAAAAATTATATCTACATTCATAGTTCCAGTGATGCCATAGGCAACACTATTCTGCAGGGTACACCTAGAGAATTCAGATGTAGAAGTAATCTTTCAAATCAGAAATATTATTATTAGTACCCTCTTTTCATAACAAAATATGAAACTTCTGTAATTCTGTATTACATAATAAAGTTTTGTATCATACAATAAAACAGGTGAAAAACCTAGAGTTATACACTGATTACCCACTTTAATCTTGTCTTTATTAGCAGTTTCTGACAAAAGCTTCCTGATCAAAATGGATAATTTTCTTTAAACAGTGCTCAGTTTTTCCAGAAACTTAAATTTACAGAAAAAGTTCCACAGAATTTACATTATGCTTCTGATTTTTAAAATTACCCACAGTATGAGAATCCGATTACTATTAAAATTCTGGGGAGTGGATGATGATATGCAATTAGATTTAACTCAGTATAATTAGACTGAATCACTAGCTAACACTTTTTCAACCTAACGCAAGTCAGATTGTGATTTTATTTACCTTGATATGCGTCAGTAATAGCAGCTTCACTAATATCAGTATAGTTAATTATTCCTTTGCTCAACTGGAGCAGCAACATTACTGGAAAAAGTCAAGAGAATAATAGCCTGCATATGAAAACCTGCCAGATCATTGCACTGATGTTCAGTAACTGCTTTAAGGATAAAGAGTCATTGTCTTTGGTTCGATTCGTGTGTTCTTAGCACATTTTTCACATCACTTTGCAATGTATGACTTTAAAAAAACAAAACAAAACAAAAACTGAACAAAACAAAATAAATTGATTAGATACCAGTTCTGGCCTTGGCAATCTGTATATGCAGCTCCCATTCACATTAGGATATAACTATATACCATAAATGACAGCTTTTGGTCTTTCCATTACGTTGATTTTAACATATGTGGAGTAGGAAGCTATACAGTATTATCTTTCACAAAAAGGAGTAATATAAAATCACCGTACATACCACAGCAATAGGGACCTAAAATAGATCATACGATGCTTAACCCAAATTATTTAGTTTACATATTTCATGCAAGAAAATCACCCTCCATCAGAGAAGGGAAGGAAAATTTAAAGTATTTTTTAATTCTAGCTTACTTTTCTTTTGATTATATTTGTGCAGCCTGAAAACATGAAAAATATGCCTTTCCATTCTCCCTCCTGAAGTATTTAGACTCAAAACACTGCAAAGGATATTTTTTTTCCTTAACATGATAATTAATTGATTATATTGCTCCATTATCTATACAGAAATGTATTTTGATCATTCTGATACTTCTCTGCATAAAACTAAGTTACGGTCCAAATGTCACCTAAAAAGACAGACTTAGTTGTCTCGCTCCTGTCCCCTCTCCCAGCCCAGTCTCTCATCTTAGAAACACTCCACAGAAGTGAAAGGAGTGAGGAGAAATGATGCACAGAGTCTTCACAGGGGAAAAACATCCCAGCAGTTCTCTCCAGAAGTATGGATGACCATTCTGAGGATACGTAAATGGGAAGTAGGGTCAGAAATGACACTCAATTTGTCACTACAAAATCAGTCAGCACTTTCTCACATGCAATGTACACGGAGTCTCCATAAAAACTGCAGTGGAATTGTGGAAGCAGCTCTGTTGCAACTTTGTGGCCTAGAGAGAAAGGGTGTAATTTACCAGACATCCAAAAAAATCTCCTACACATACCAGCACGCTCTGTTTGCATACCATCAGAAGACAATGAAGAAGCTACAAACTTATACTTAGGCATCGCTGAGGAAAACTAGCAACAGAGGGAACAGAAGCATGCAAAAAAACGTACCTAGGGTGCATGCCAAAATCTGTTAAAATTACTTAAACATAATTAACAAAAGATAGCAAAGAAGAATCAAGAATTATTTTTTATACACTTTGTAGCTCCTCCAGTGCTTTGACAGTCGCCTAAATTTTATCAGCCTCTCTGGGCTGCCCTAATGACTAAGTGAGCACGAAGAGTCTCTCTAACTCCTGCTAGCTGCAGTCCCAACTTCCATGCTCCCTGCCATTTCTGCTCCTGTCTGGGAAAGAGATGACTATACTACAGTCTTCCACAGTGCATGTCTTCAGTAGATCTGAACCTCGATCAGGGCTTTCACAAGCTCTCCTTTTAACCTTACCTGTTTCTCCCAATACAAATAGCTCCTTGAGAGGTGAAAATTTCACATGCAAAGGTGACATCCTGTACCTCATTATAGTCAATGGCAAAACTCCTCACAGTAAATAGAATCCTTGACCTTTTCAATCAAGGGCCTAACACTTTTAAGATCAGTGTTCTCCTCAGCAAATCGTTTAGAAGACGCTCATTAGTAACACCTTATTTTGAAATCTGCATTTTCTCCATAATCTGAATTAGAATCAATGATGTGCATGAGCATGAGAAAGAATAGTTGAATAGCTGGAGTGAGTTCAGAGGAGAGCCACAAAGACAATCAAAGGGCTGGAGCACCTCCCCTGTGAGGACAGGCTGACAGAGTTGGGCTTGTTCAGCCTGGAGAAGAGAAGGCTCCGGGGAGACCTAAGAGCAGCCTGCCAGTACCTGAAGGGGGCTACAGGAAGAATGGAGAAACATTATTTATCAGGGGGGGTAGTGACAGGACAAGGGGTAATGGTTTTAAGCTGAAAGAGGGTAGATTTAGATTAGATATTAGGAAGAAATATTTTCCTGTGAGGGTGATGAGGCACTGGAACAGGTTGCCCAGAGAAGCTGTGGATGCCCCACCCCTGGAGGTGTCCAAGGCCAGGCTGGATGAGGCTTTGAGCAACCTGGGCTAGTGGGAGGTGTCCCTGCTCGTGGCAGGACAAGCAGAACCAGATGACTTTTAAGGCCCCTTCCAACCCAAAACATTCTATGATTCTATGATCAGCTCTCGGAAGTCCTAAAAGAAGTCTTACCACATTAATAGACTAGTATTGCTCCAGTCATATGTGTCTCACTGAAATGCAATAAAAACATAGTGTTACACATCCATTAACCCTCTATCTTTTTCACTAGCTTCTGACAAAAGCTTCTTGACCAAAAAAAGCACTTACTAACTTCATTGTCCAGTCAAAGGGAAGCTTTGAACTCCTTTGTTCCAAATGATTAAAAGACAACAATATTCAATAACATTTTCATATCAAGACTCTTAACTTCTTTCTTTCAGGGAGGGGAAGAAAAAAAAAAATGGTACAGCCAGATGGTGTGGGAGACAGGGTATATATGACAGCGCACAATAAATACAGATATTTTACGTTCCGCTAAGAGACTTTGTGCAAGAAACCTGGATTTATCAAGAGCAGTTGAATATTCTCTTTGATGTTTATTTCATTCACAGATCTTAAAGAGACTAATATATTCAGAATAGGAGAACTAGCACCTCTAAGAGGGTTTATTCCGTTTTTCTTTGCTACACTATGTTCAACAGTGTTCTGTGTTCAGTGCAAATCATCCGCCTTCAAGCAAGGAAGGTACACATGCAAGAGGAATGGATTGCTAGGCTGCTACTACAGACAGTATCCACGTACTAAACCCAGATATATTATTTGGAAATGAAAATACCTTTCTCTGACTCATATATTGGTTTGGACTCCCCTCCAAATTATTCACTTTTGTCAGCTCTGTGGCCCTGATTGCCACAGGATTGCATCTTGACCATGTCTTCACTCTGTTGCTGTTGTTGAGACCGAACTTCAGCTCTTCTCTGCTCCCTACTTTGATCTTTATGGAAGGAAAACCAAGTACACGGAGGCCAAAGAGGATCCTATGGGAACCTCCAGCTCCATCCCTGGTGTGGACGATGGAGGTCAGCAAAGCAGACCTAGGCCACATTAGAAGACTCTTTATGATTTGTTTTAGCTATTGAATATTATTTTCCATTTCAACTCACTGATCTTCCAATTTACAATATGTTTTCAGAGAATACACAGAGTAACTATTTATATCCCAAATAAAACAGCTTCAACTCCAATATGAAATATCAAAATTCCACTTAATTAATAGTACGGTTTATTAATCAATATTGGTTATATTGTCTACCACAACAGGAAACATAAAAGATTAAAGTGGTAACTGTATCTATTGTATATTGTCAGCATATTCCTCTAATTTTAAGCTACATATGAACAACCAAATAGCTATCTATGAATCAGGTAAAATGCCAATAAGTTTTATATTTTGCACACTAAACACAGTCACTATGTGCATGTTGCTTATTTGCCATTCAGAATTTGGTGTCTCAAATTTTTTCCTTGGAAATCTTACATTCACGCTTGCAGTTCACCCACCTCTTGTCAAAGCAAGGTTTCAGTTCAATAGCTAGGCACCCTGGAGACTTAATGATAACTGTCAAAAACTTGAATAATTTGAGTTTTGTATAATTAAAAGCCTAGACATGCAAAATGTCTGCGTCATGTCATTTTCTTTGTATGCTTCTATAAAGAAGATATTTTAATGCATTTAAAGTGTTTTAAAATAAAATTCCAATGTCACATTACTTCCCTACTCCAAAATAACATGATTGAAGAACTTTTCTGATAAGTATCAAATAAACTGTGTTTCTATGTAAGCTGCAACCAATTCTTAAAAGCACATAATAGCTTGTATTAATTTTACAGTCCCAAGACAATATAGTTCTGTTCAATGCCTTTTTCATGGGTTTCCAGAATCTCGTGCTATTTACTATTTGGTATATCTACAGTTATGAAGTTTTAGGGTTCCCCTTTACTCAAGCACTAGACCTCATCTGGAATACTGCATCCAGTTTTGGTGCTCCTAGTAACTGAAAGATGCCTTCTTCTGAGTCCATTAGGACAGTCAGGGACTGGAGCACCTGCCCTGTGAGGTGAAGCTGAGAGAGCTGAGCTTGTTCAGCCTGGAGATCAGCTAGCGGTAGGGGGGACCTAACACCACCCTGCCAGTGCCTGTGAGGAAGTTATCTCATCACGTGGAGCCAGGCTCTTCACAGATGCGCATGGCACAAGAACAAGAGATAACAGTCATGAATTGAAACTAGAAGGTTATGACTCAACATAAAGAATTAATATTGCTACAAGGATAATTAAGTATTGGGTCTGATTGTCCAGAGGTTGTGGAATCTCTTTCCTTGGAGGTTTTCCAGACAGAACTGGATAAATCCCTAAGCAACATGGCCTGAATTCTGTGTTGACTCTGCTTTGACAAAGAGGTTGGACTACAGACTTCCTAAGGTCCCTTCCAACATGAATCCTTCTGTGATTTAGTGTAATTATGAGCATTACAAAAAGTAACAGGAAATGAAACTTCCAGTTTGACCTCAATATGTCCTAGGAAACATCAGTCAAGCTTTTGAAAAAAGAGATATAGCATTACCACCCTACGAAAAGGTGCTAATAAGATTTCTATGGGCACGGACTACCATTCTGGTCACATTTACTGAAAAGGATTGAAAAGGATATAGAGAAGGACACAAAGATATCTGGAGGAATAGAGATATCCTTACATTAAAATAAATCAGAATGGTAAACTCAAGCTAACTAGATGAAGACTCAGAGGATGTATGATTTCTGTTTGACCAAAAAGTAAAACCAAGAAAGTTATCAGGTAATTTGTATTTAAACAGGTATAAATTGACCATGTACCAATCTATTAGCACACTTACCTAGATTTCTCATTACAAGTCTGTAAGCATTTTACATCGCTTCTTGATTTACTTGCAGAGTTTACAGCCGGTGACATGCATCAACAGTTTCTTTTGGGGAAGAAAAAAGGGGGGGTGTGGGGGGAGTAGATAAAAACAGAAGAACACAGAAAAAAGAGAACAGGAACTGCAAAAGAAGAAAACTGAAAGGGGAAAGGCAAAACTCCCTGCAGTGGCTAGTCAAGAAGGGAACTGACAGGGTGTTCCCAATAAGCATCCTCTGCCAGGTGTCCCCTCCAGTGCATCAGGTGGTCCCCCATACTATTTTTCCCATAGAAACTATGCAGATTTCCTCATGATCTGTTCAAATTTCCTACTGCCTGTCCCCACTTACAATGATATTAACACTGGCTGGAGTAGCCTTTGATCGGAGGCTGGTGTTGCAAGCTAACTGGATGTTGAGCTTTGCAGACATTACTGGGTAATGCTTATCGGATACTTGTCTTTCTCCTAATGCAAACTAAAAGCTGAAAAAAACTGTGCAAGAAAAGGGTGATGAAACAGAGTGACTCTGACACCAGTGGCAATCAATTCCCACAGAAAATCTGACATAACTAGTATCAGGGTGTTCAGGTACAGGGCCATCAGAAAACAGGACAAAACCAAGAGCACAAGGACAGCAAGGGAAACACTGCCACAGCAGCTTTTGTGAAAGGTTAGAGAGCTGCAAGGGAAAAGCAGACTGCAGAGCAGCAAATGGAAGACCCTTGGCAGTCCAAAAGGTTGAAGCACCAAAGGCAGTGTGCAGCACACCACCTTGTTTATGAGTAAGTTCAGGCTCAAGCCTTCTCATATCTCGCATGCACACCAGACTGCCTTATCCTTCAGGGCTGCCAATTCCTCTAGTGGACCAGGCACCACCTTTTCTAGACACTCATTAGACAAGGCTTTCTTTTCTCTTCCAGGTTAAAACAGCACGGCAACAGAAGCTGGACTCGGTGAACACGACAGCAGAGACTCACACGTGCTCATCCTGAGACAGATACAGGACTCAACTCCGAACAAAGCCCCAAGAGTGACAGTCATCCATTCTAGAGAAAGCACACACTGTATCTTGTAAAAAAATGAACTCAAAACAAAGACTGAGAGTCTCAGAGCAGAAAAGATACAGAATCCAGCATCTTCTACTCCAAGACTGAAAAACCAGAGACAAATAAGAGAAGGACTGCAAGTAGTCATCTTCTTACAGCCACGTCTGAACTACCTTCACTGAAAACTATTTCACTTCCTCAAACAAGAATAGTTTACATTTATGCAATAACTTTAAAACCAAACTATCCTGATAGTTATTAGACATCATAAAGAAATGTTGACATTGTAAGACGATTTGTGAGTGATAAATAATAACATTTATATAGAAAAATACCATTAACAAGAAATTACTGGAAAATATGAACAAATATTTGCTTCCTACTACCTTCCCAGCTCATAATCTACATAATACATTGAATAAATGCTAAAGACAAGTAAACATCTGATCTTAGATTGGTTGTGTAACAAAAGTTTTTGATCACTTTCTACAAAAAGGAATTTCTAAATTGCATAATTTCACCTTGCTGATCTTGACTGTGTAAGAATGTATGAACAGTAAAACCTAATCAAACCAAAGATCTGTTTAGCCCAATATCTTGTCCCCATATGCCCAACAGCAGGTTGTCCTGGGTTAAGCAGAGACAGAGTTAACTTTCTTCATAATAGCTAGTAAGAGGCTGTGTTTGGATTTGTGCTCAGAAGAAAGCTGATAAGAAGCAATGTTTTGTGCTGCTGCCAAGGTCAGCAGACGAGGGAGGAAACACAGCTCGGTTACTAGCCTAGGATTTGATCTTAGATTCAAGACTGAAAACTCAGAGTAGCCAATAATCTATTCCATAACATACACGTCATGCCCAGTATATAGGTGAGGACCCTCTGGAAGATTGTCCCTTTTTGTTCCGGGTCCCTTTGGTTTCCAGACCTCTCTTGTCTCTGGATCGTCTCGCTCCAGGTGGTCGCTCTCCCAAGGCCTTCTCCCCCACACACCCTGGACGCTCGGACTGTTATCTCCATTCCGTGAGTTTCAGGACTCTCCCTGCTCCGGGATCGTTAGCCGGGAACAGGCTGAGCCTTGGTCATTGGGTGGGGGGGCAGTATCACTGTGTATCACTAATTTGTATATTTGTATAGAGTATTATTTTCAATAGTATCGTAGTTTACTTATTAAATTGTCCTGATCTCAACCCACGAGGCCTTTTTCCCTTTACCCCTTTAATTCTCTCCCCTAACCTCAGGTAGGGGGGTGGAATTGTGTGAGCGGGTGTGTGGTTTGGCCCCCAGCCAAGGGCTAACCCATCACACAGGTGAGTACGGAAAAGTGAGGAAGCGTAATGCAACCATGTAATGGTGCCTCCTCGGAATACTCTGAAGTCTCCAGAATATTTTCAGGTTGGGGACATTCTGATCCAGAACCGTTAACACTCTGCTTTCTAGCCTTTGATGCATTTTTTGTCTATGAATTTGTCTAAATTGTTTTTTAACTCATGCTTTTTTTTTGCCAATAAGTTTGTCAATGCAATTTACATAAGTATATATTGTATAAAAATGGAGAAGCATGGAGAAGTTTAGATATGTCCTCACAGGATAGTTAGATCATATTTTGTAGTTGAAATGATTTTAAGATGGCTTCAAGGTATCGAAACATTATTTTCATACAGTAGCTAACCACTGCTTCACTGCAATTTTTAAGCTCCTTGAAGATGAAGCTATGGATTAGCATGTACAAATAGATAAAAGTTTCTACAATAAAATTAACACCAGAACAGTCTTAACTTGGCATGCGCTGATGTTCACAATACAATGCACTCACTCCAAGTAAGTTACCTTGAATAAGAGATACAGTCTTTGGTCACATATGATTATTCTAATCTGAAAACTCAAAACCAAAAGGAGCAAATGAAAGGTGATTTCATCAAGTAATATGTTAGCTCTAAAATGTCTTACGTTACCAGTTTCAGTAAACAATCGAACCTTAGTGATACAGCAATGCAACTTTCTCTGAAAAAAAAATAACTACTTCTCTGGAAATCATTACTGAGACCTTGAAGTATAAATTATCTTTTATCATGGAACAGTCCAATTTTCTGTCTTTACATGAGAGTTATCTTTTTTTAATTTAACTCATTAAATGTATTATGTACTTTCCTACTTAAATGCAGCAACAGAAAGAACATTTTCTTATGCACACGAAGAGACTGGAAAACTCTGATAAATATGCATTCTTTTGACTTGAATTTCTATGGAACGTTAATTTAATGTAAGCATTATGCATATAGGACATAGCATGTAATCCTCAGCAAATCTGGCCCAAGCCTCTTCTGTAAAAGGCAAAAAACCCTCACTCTCGAGATACACTGAGCTCTCTCAGCTACATGATTCAGCTATGACTACACTGTAAACCAGAAGTACTTTCTATTGCAGTTTGTGTACACAGACCCAAGGTAGCTTTAAATTAGCTAGGCTGAACACTGACAAATACAAAACCACAATAGTACATGCAGTTTGGTAAATATGTGCTTAATTTGCCATTTTGGAGATGACTAGACAATATTCCAACTTAATTGTCCTTTTTCATTGATTATAGTTGTTCAGATACAACAGAATCTTATTTTCAAAACTACATTTCTTGTACTAAGCATTAGATGAATACTAAGAAAATAACTATTCCAACTACATTTACTCACCCTCAGTATTCATGGTAGTTCATACTGGGACTCACGTAATATTCATGCTGGGTAAACATGAATTCAATCAATATTTTCTGTATGCAAATTACATTTTTAACAGCAACTTCTATGGGACTACCTCAGGTAGTGAAATGAACAACTGAAAATTATTTTCCACTTTAAATGCTTTTTTAGAAAGTACATAGTTTTTATCACTTAATCTCTTCTTAATGTTACCTTCTATTAAGAAATTAGAAAATATATATGCCACTCAACCACAATACTATCTTTTTTCCCCAGAAGAATTCTAATAGGAAAATCTGCACCAAATTAAGCATGTATTGGGACTTCAGTAGTGAAAACACTATTTCACAACAAAACACTTCTGTTTTTAAACTGCTCTGGGAACAGGAAGACAGTGGTAAACAGAAGATACACAACAGCTTACGAAGTACTATTCCTATTTCATCCTGCAGACTGCTCTTTATTTGTGGAAAATCAACTGAATGGAAAACCAAACACTACTGTTTTCAAAACTGGCATTTCAATGTCAGCTTGAAAATATCTGGGTGTATTATACATTCACATAGACTTTGATACCAAAGTACAAAGGAATATGACACTGAGAACAATGTTTTGGGTAGGCTTAACAAACTATGGTGCTGCATGTGCGTCAACTTGGTCACCAAGAAGTATAATGGTGTGTTTTTCTCTTCTCTGGTGTTCTGAACAGACAATGACATTTCATACAAAACAGAGCTATGTCAATATTCATATGAAGAAACCAACACCAGTGGCAGGCAAATATTACTGCTCTAAGGGGACTTAACAGCAGCCTTACAGTACCTAAAGAGGGCCTACAGGAGAGATGGGGAGGCACTCTTTACCAGGGAGTCTAGTGAGAGGACAAGGAGAAATGGGTATAAGCTGAAAGAGGGCAGATTTAGACTAGACATTAGGAAGTTGTATTTCACTGTGAGGGTGATGAGGCACTGGAACAGGTTGCCCAGGGAAGTTGTGGATGCCCCATCCCTGGAGGGGTTCAAGGCCAGGTTGGATGAGGCTTTGAGCAACCTGGTCTAGTGGAGGGTGTCCCTGCCCAAGGCAGGGGGTTGGAACTTGATGATCTTTAAGGTCCTTTCCAACCCAAACCATTCTATGATTCTATGATTCTACTGACTGCAGCTTTTCTCTGCAGCCATGATATGATTTTTCCCAATGTTCTTGATCACATCTCTGCCATCATAACAAAAAAGAGGTGTTAAAATAGTGTATTATTTGCACCATTGCTGGTAGAAAGTTATATATAATTGAGACCTATCTATTTTATACAAATAATGATGCAGTTTAAGTATATGAAGGGATAGAACTGCCTTCCAAGACCGCTCTGGTATTTTGACAGAGAACAAGCCTGCATTTCTCTCTGAACAAGCGTTCATTCTGGGTACAAAACTTATGTGGGCTGGGGCCACTGATACAGGAATGCATTGGACATGAGAGAAAATTTAGAAACACTCAATAGAAAGATAATTTTAAATATTTCAACAGATCTAGGGAAGCTGTTGCGGAGCGAGGCGAGGAGAGGGAGATGAGAGAGGGGAGGTTGAAGACAGCATTTGAAAAACTTTAATGAGAAATACCTTCCTTTTTTGCTCATGAGTTGCAAGCAGAGCCGACAGGCCTTTGTGAGCTTGCAAATCAAATCTTGAATAACTCACAAAACTATTCTTGTATCACAGAAAACAAAATGTCAAGGAACTAAGGCTGACAATGTTGAAAGAGAAAGATGTTTAAAATTCCTTGTTTTCTGTGTCGGTGCTAGTTCTGTGTTGTTTGTGACAGAGATTCTCAGCAGTTTTTGCATCAGAAAAGAACATTCATGCATTTTCATATGTCAAAAGGTCTCCACAATTCACTTCGCTACTTCTTTCTCAATGTTCAGCTTGTTTTAAACATTTCTCCCCTCTTAAATTCTCACATAGCTCAACAGTGGTTTTAGACCTCTTTGGAGCACTTAAAAATACAAACTGCCATGGGATCAGCGTAAATATTTACAAGATGAACATGCATTCTGTGTATTACATGTAATACCTGGTTTTTTTTTCTGTAACAGTGATAAGCATAAATTATTACTGATTGCTATTATATTCTATCTTAAATCAAAATTCAGACATTTCAGGTGAGTCAAAGCAATTGTACCCTATAGGAAACTACCCATCCGACTCCCAGCGACTCTAACCTGTGCGCTGCCCTGCTGGGACGCACAACCCGCTTTGCCCCCCACAACACAGCCCACACATCCCAGCCGCGCACCCGGGATGGGATGGGATGGGATGGGATGGGATGGGATGGGATGGATGTGTCGGTACCTGCCCTCGGCCCCGCCCGCTCCAGGCAGCTCCGACGCCGGCCGGGGCGGT
>NW_010126289.1:0-547 GCF_000699245.1 Pterocles gutturalis
GTGGGCCCACAACAGCCCCCTCGGATGGCGGCTGGTCCAAAGACACCTTTAACAGCATCCCCGTGAGGCAGCGGGGTCACCTGTTGGTTGGGATCGGTCTAGACCTGCTAAAAACCATCCGCACCCCGTTTGCAGCAGGCGCGCAGAGGCCGGTGCTCCCGGCAGCTTTGCCGAGTTGTGTTCCTGCGCTCGACACCTGCGCGTCCTTTCTGCCGCTGCCCCTCTTCTTCTTGGATGCAGTTCCGATTCTGTCTGTAAGAAGACTTGGTTTCCGTACACGAGGTGGCAGCACAGGCCAGCTAAAATCAGTTTGTCCCTACAGCTGAACGTGGAGAGGCTGCCTTAGGGTCTTACCGTCGCGCAGAGTTGGCATTCACAGGCTTCGCAGAGGGGCTAAAAGAAAATCTCCTTTTAGTAAATATCCCCAAAGGTTCATGCTGAAGCTGCCGTACTGGTGTGAGGGCTTTCAGTGAGACTGCAATGGTATCGATGTTGGAAACAATGTGTGGTAAAAAAAAGACAACCCACAGCATTTCCTGTGGAAAAG
>NW_010126290.1:0-1323 GCF_000699245.1 Pterocles gutturalis
CCCCCCCACCCGGAGCACCGCCGGCCCGGCATCCTGCCTGGTTTTATTTCGACTAGTGCGGACACAGAGCCGGCCCCGAAAGAGACTGAAGAAGAAAGCCGATAAAGAGGGGAAAGGGGGAAAAAAAAAAAAAAAAAAAAGCATCGAGCCGTTTCGCTTCGGTACCAAATCCGCTATCCTGTTAAACTGGAAACCATTACCGACAGATTTAAGGCCGGGCAGGTTGTTTCGTGTATGGATATTCGAGATAAACGCACATCCGCTGGGAAAACTAAACATCTGTAAAATACTTTATTTAATTTTCATAGGGATTCCTCTGGCCCGGCTGCCAGGACTCCAAATGCCGGGGAGTAATTTGGAGGTGAGAACTCCACATCTCCCCCGCTCTTTGGAGGGTGAAGCATTTAACATCAAATTCCATTAGCACCTAAATTGTTTCTTAAAGACATCCGCTCAGACACAATGACTTCAGTGCGGGCATCTCATGCAAATACATTTCTCAAATTTTAAACCTTGTTAAAGCTCGTCTCGCACCTCGCATCGGGCTTAGCACTTGAGAAAACAATAGGCCTCAAGATTTTTAGCCTTTCTCCGGGTAAATATTTAGAGTGGTAGTCGCTAAAATATTTGGCCTGCTTTTATGAAATAGTCTGGCACGGTTCGAGCCGGCAGGAGTAGTAAATGAATAATAGATGAGGCAGGAGGATGCGTTTATTTTTGTTCCCCTGCGGCTGAGGCGATTTTCCATTGGGATAAGCCTGGGCTCCTTCGCCCCTCTTCCACCTGATCTGGGTGGAAGTTTCCGAGCTTCAGATCCTCTGTTCCCTATTACATAATTTAATAAACAGTTGCAAAAGCCCCTTAAATCACCCCGAGTGAGACTTTAGAAACACTCTTTTTTTATTTTCGAAATGAGAAAATTTTATTGCCTTGCTCACACCATTTAAATTTAATGGAAAGCGTTCCCAAAAAGGGACGTTTTGCCACTTTTAACAGGATTTTGGAGTAATGACAGGTTTTGCTCGTATTAATATAGTTCCTCTCTCTCCGTATCCATACATGAAAGCCATGCTCACAAGCACAGAAGTTATATGCCAACACGTTGCACATTGCAAATGTATAAGGCGTCTTACGTATATATCTATGTGTACATCTTCCTGTCTTTTAGCAGGACGGAAGAATTTAGTTAGCGCTGTATTTTGAGTTTCTGCGGATAGACCCCTCCGAGCCTCAGCACGAATCTACATCGCTCAACCCGCAAATTAAAATAAATCAGTAAAATATCCTTTCCTTTCGAAATCTGGGAAGGGGGGGGGGGGGGGG
>NW_010126290.1:1354-1936 GCF_000699245.1 Pterocles gutturalis
AAGAAACCAAAACAAACACAGCCGTGTGATAGAGCAGGAAAAAAAAATATTAAACAGGATCGTTACTTTATCACTCTCATAATTTTACATCTCTCTGTCTGAGTCTCTATCTTTATATTTTTATATAGATATATATGCACGGGCAGAGGGGGGGAAATCTGCCGAAGGAAACACGGATTACCTGTGTGCGTCCTTTTGTGTATTTTGAGGTTTTCTGATCTGGCGAAAACTTTTCCGCAGCCGGGGAAGGGGCAGGGGAAGGGTTTCTCTCCCGTGTGCACTCGGATATGATTGACCAGTTTGTATTTCGCTTTGAAGGGCTTGCCTTCCCGGGGACACTCCTCCCAGTAGCATGTTGCTCTGCTCCGGTCCCCAAACGTGCTCCACCGAGACGTGGGTGACCAACTCGTGCATGGTGCTGAAAGTTTTATTGCAACTTTTTTTGGGGTTGTTCAGCTGCTCGGGGTCGATCCACTTGCAGATGAGCTCTTGCTTGATGCACTGCTGCCGCATGTAGCGGAAAAAGGCACCGGGGTGGTGGTGGTGGTGGTGGGCTGCCATGTTCATGCCCATATTCATATT
>NW_010126291.1:0-21367 GCF_000699245.1 Pterocles gutturalis
AGGGGTGGAACAGGCACCATACAGAGGTTTATTTGTTGTGATAAACTGCAACAGGTACTTGATCGTTCCGTCTTAACTCCTCTGTGCAGCTGGACTCGGGGGGACTAGTTAATGTCAAGAGATGTCAACCCCCCCGCTCGCTGGGACCAGCATGCCGCCCGGTGCCTTCTCAGGGACACAGGCTCAAGCAGCTAGGGAGGTAAATACAGCTTCTCTCTGTCGAATTGGCCAAGAGACCGTGCAGGACATTGTATTTCGAACCATGGAAATTTTCCAGTTACTCAGGAACATGCAGGTGAGAAATAACTTGTTATTTTTCTGGTCCTCAGCTTCCCATGTTTTTGCCGGCGGCTGCCAGTATGTATAGGGACAGGAGATCGCTTAGGACATTTAAATACATCACTCAGTCAGACTGCTTTGAAAAGGGAGATTGATTGGGGAAGTGAACACTACTCTTAATGTATTTGCTTACTCCTGTACATTAAGTAAAGATGAAGAAAATTCAGAAATGCTGAATTGTCTCCGCAATAAATATACTCTAAATACACTTAGTATCTCTGTTTTCCTTTATGAATAGTGGTCTGCTTATATGTTCGTTATGTTTCTCTTGTTTTTATTAAATCTAGGGAGTAATTTTAGAGAAGTTTTCATTGGTCTTTTTCTGTAATGTTTTGCACCTAGAACTTTTTGATGTTTGTTACTAAAGTAGACATAATCCTCATTTGTGGCTCCTTCCTGAGAAAATGTACAAAGTTTTGTTGTGTTTCTTTGTTGAGAGCAGAAGATGGATAATAACTGCCATTCCTTCTGTATTTTCATGACTCTGACAGTTTCACTCAGTAATTATCTTAGGTATAGGTATACATACTTAGAGTTTGCTAAGTGTGAATTCACTTTGATTGCATCTCTGAATTGTGACCTGGGGTTGAGACACAAAAGTCTCAGAGTCTAATACTCAGATAACAAGTTCATGCTTAAGCTTGAAAACGTTACAGGGGGATTGACAGTGACCAAAGTGTAGAATACATGCAGCTGTTTGACAGTGGTGATTTGGCACATCAGATGGACAAATAAAATACAGAATTTTGCTGATAAAGAAAATAAAAATGTCAGTGATTTCTGTGAGGATAGCGTGATTGTCTTATTTTAAAATGTACAAAACCCCTCTGATTTATTTTAGTTTATTTATTTAGTGTGACGGAAACTTTAACATAATATTTTTAACGTTTTGTGGTTTTGGCTCTTTTAAGTTACCGAATGGTGTTACTTATCATACTGGAACATATCAAGACAGACTGGGAAAGCTTCAGGAACATCTCCGTCAGCTATCAATACTCTTCAGAAAACTGAGATTAGTCTATGACAAATGCAATGAAAACTGTGCTGGGCTCGATCCTGTTCCCATAGAAGTAAGTATCTTCATTCATATGTAAGTTACAAATCAGAATAACCACTCTCTGCTTAGTGTATCATCTGTTCTTGTGAGGTACTAGAGACTCATAACAACCAAGTTTTAAGTGAGACTGGAATTGTTCAGTAGGCTGAATTTTGTTTATTATTTGGGGCTGCTTGAAAGATTGTGAAACTTTCACATTAACATCATCAATTCTTACCTGTTGGGAGAGATCCAGTTTTGAAATCAAACTTCATTTGAAACGTTAGCCTTTTTCCTCAGGCTTCTTGGTACATTCACCAATTTTTCCCCCTAGGAAAAAAGGAGTCAGGGCAAGTTTTTTTTTTAAAGAGATTGATATAGTGGGGAAAAATCTGCTTTAAACTCTCACCTGCCAGCCTGGCTCCCTGAGTAGTAAGCATTATTCCCTTGCTCCAGCCATCAGTCTATGCCTGTATAGTTCCCTCACTCAGCTACTCTTAACCTGCTGAGCCGGTATGAACCAAATGTGCACGTGTAGTCGTGGTGGAAAAGTCAACAGTGTAAGACGCCCTAGAAAGGAGGATTGGCCAAAGTTTTTCCTAATAGAAATGCTATTCCTAATAAAATCAAAACTTCATTTTCCCCCCTCATAGGTTAAGTTGTTTGTAACTCCTAGTAATGCTCATAAAGCCTGTTTTGTGTTATGATTCAGGTTACTACTGCTCTAATATTAAGCAGAACTGTGAAGTTCTTTAATTACTTACCTCTGGCTCCAGCAGAGCTGGCTACAAAGTTGTCTAATTGATTAAGTTTCCTGCTTCATTTGTGTGTTAGGTGTAGTTCTTTGCTTTTCTTTGTTTTTGTTTTTGTTTTTTTTTCTACTATTTTTTCAAAGCTAGGAGGCTTTCAAAGGAAATGTTCTACTTTGGTACATTATTTTTCCATCAGAGAGGAGTTTTTTCCAAGAGTATTTAGCAGCCACACTACTTCTGCTTTATGGTGTGCAAATATAGTAAGTTGTTAACCTTCACTGTGTTTTCATGGCAGAGTTTAGTGTGGTTTTTTTTTTCTGTTTTAATAAGCTTAATAAGCTAAATAAGAATGGCCTTTAAAAATTTTTGTATAGAAGGAAATTAAATTTTCAGTGGGTTAAATCAAAGTAAATTTTCCATCAGAATGCTGAAGGATACTGGTGAATGCTTTGTAATACTACACCCCAACCTAAATAACAAGTTAATATGCATTTGATGAGCAAGTTGCTCCTAGACTTTTATACTAATGTATTCTTGCTCATTTGCATCACTTATTAGTCTTTAATTTGTCTGTAACGTGTATGTGAACAAGGATGTAATTTTGCTATCAACTTTAGCTTTTCTCCATTCAGGACAGAAAAATCACCAATAGACTGTAGACTTTGTGGACGTATGTTATATATAAAGTGTTACAGCTTATAATTATTCTTGAATAAGATGTTAATAGCTTGGGAGCGTCCTGACATGGAAGCATGTATTTGTTTTGTATCTAGTATATTTACTGGTTTTTTTTAATTTTTTTTTAGGAAAGGAACATACATTAATATTAATTTATAAGTTATTTATCAAAGATTTTTGACTTTGTAGAAGCTTACAAAAAAGACTGTGTGCTTGAGGAGATCACAGCGGGAAATTCAGAGGGAAAAAGTCTGATTAGGTAACTGTGGACCTGGTCTTCAGAATAGCCAGAGGCCCACTAAAATAGCAAGTCATAATTAGGGTATTAACCAAGTATGCAAAGCCAGTCATAATTGTGTTTAGTATATCACTGAAATACTTCATAATAATGATAACTTCACATTTGTGGTGTTTCCTAGTGTGCAATAGTATAAAATCACAATTTGCAGTGTTCAAGAATACAAGGATTACCAGTGATAAACATCTTAAAATGTAAAGCCTGGGTTCTGCCTGCAGTTGTGAAATTGCTTCGGTCTAGACATGGTAACATGTGGGATTGTGTCTTTTTGAAGCACATCGCTTTCCTGGAGAACTGACTGAGGTCATTCCAAGGGTTTGAAGTGACAAAGTAAGCTTGTCTCCACTTCCTCTTGGGAAGTTTGAACCTTTGGAGAAAATGGTGGTACTTTATGTATCTCCTGGTTTTGGTTTCTTTTTTCCTTCTTTTTTCCTTTTTCTTTTTTCTCTAAAGCTAATGTTTTGTGTCTTCACAGCAACTTATTCCGTATGTTGAAGAAGATGGCTCCAAGCATGATGATCGTGGTGCTTCAAGTCAGCTTCGTTTTGCCAGTGAAGAGAGAAGGGAAATCATGGAAGTAAATAAGGTAACAAAGTTGAAAATAATTTGCGTAAAAATGTCACTTTGAAATTACAAAGCTTAAATTTCTAGATTGCTGTACTAAATGCAGTATGTGTGATGACTACCCTCAAACTTGGCAGTAAATACTTCTTGAATATGACTATTTCAGAATTACCTTTTACTAAACAATTTTTTTTTTTTTTTAGCTGTACCTTTGGCTGTAGATTTGAGGTTTCCTGACAATTTTTACATGTGCCTCTTTTTAAACCGACATGTGTTCTCCTGAATACAGTGTGTTCTGTTTATGCTTAACCCACTACATATTGGCAGTACAGATTGATGTACGGCACCTTTTGAACTTCTCTTCAAAACTTTCCTTAGGTGTTAAAAAAATGGGTATTGGACATCAGATGTGTAAATCTTACCACAATGATGTGAGCTGGTAAAGGATCTTTGGGGCTACTTTCTGTATTTTGACAGCTTGAGGAAGACCATTCCTTTTGTTAAATGTGACATCTATTGAATCTTGACACATTCAGAAAAAGATGTACTATGTGTGATAAAGATGCTGTTAAATTTTCAGTTTGAGTGGCAGTATGAAATTTAGTACAGTTACTAAAGATAGATTTAAATCTAAAAATAAACATGCTGTAGTAAATGGTAATATAATACTGAGATTAAAAATGTGTAGTTTTACCAGACCACAATTTGAGCATTGTTTCTTCAATCTGTAAAGTGCAAAGATACAATTAAGTATTTCTGTAGCTGTAATACTTGTAAATGCTTCATAAAAAGGAGGCATAATCTGCAAAAATAACTGCACTAAAGAAATAAATGAGTAAAACATTTATTTATGGAGAGAATAATTTGTGGATTTTCAGCTTTTAAAATATTTCTAGTATTTTAATTTGTCTTCAACAATGAGAGCTGTACCAAATTTTTCATAACACATTTATGTAGAAAAATGCATGCATATTGTACAGGAGAAAATGGGGACTACGGGAATTTGGAGAAAAGCAGTAGTCAGCTTTCCTGTTGTATTCTTTCTGTTCAGTGCTGATGTAGCAAGATTGTATATATTGCATTGTACATAATGTTGTGTTGTGAATTTATGCACATCTATTTGCAATCTTTAAGTGTTAATAAGCTTAACTGTCTGTATTTGCTATGGTTTTGATAGTTTTATGACATGTTTTTGCCCTTGTTGTTGTACTTGTATGCTAATATGTTTTCAAACCTCCTCAGTGTGATCTTGTGAAAAGAATTTCATAAATGTTTACTGTGAGTTCTAAACCTTAAAAAGGTTGATGGTGTTACAGGACCATTGGTAGTTAATTGAAGAATGTGTTGGCACATTCACTTAAGTCTGGTCTGAAATCCTGCACTTACAGTTAAATGCCTAGATCTAGTTTCCACATTTTCCACAGTAAATCTTCACAAGATAGTTGAACTTTCTCTAGTGTTCTTGTGGACAAATATTTAGTAATTTCTGCAAAAGAAGTTTAAACTTCTTGTTTTTCAAAATGCTCTGATTTTTTTCTTTTGACTCCCTCCAGCTGTATAAGCACATCCACTACCAGTTTCAAAGTTCAAATTTTAATACATTACAGAATAGGAAATGCCTTTGTTTTTATGACTAGAAATAAAGAAATTCTTATTTTTGCGAAGAAAAATCCCTAGAATCAGGTTAATTGGTCTAATTTCTGACACTGGCTACCAGCCTCAAATAATCCTCTTTAGCACTGCTGACAGCTTTTTGGTCCTTTGTATACCTCTGTATATATATTGTATACCTCCAACTCAATTTTGATTAATTTATTTTAGCAAAATTTGAGTAATACAAAACGTTGATTAAAATTCTGGGACAGGGAAACCAACATGACAGGTGAAGAAGCTTTTTATATTCTTGACCCACCATCTTTTTTCCCTTCAGCTGGTTGTCCGGCTCTCACCTAGTCCTTTTTACTGTGATAGGCAGTGTTTTCAGTCTTGCATGGTTTTTTGCATGCTTTTGCATTATTGCAATAACCCAATACTTGGACACTATTGAGACATTTGAATTCTTAGACCTTCCGTGGGTCTCTGAATTTTGCCCTTCTCGTTATGACTTCCCAGCCAGTCTGATCTCTTTACTGGCTGTGGATGTGTGTGAAAGACACTAACTGCCCTGCAGCGTGCAGCACAACGAAAACTAGTAGATCATATAAACCTTGTGGATTGTCTATCCTCGCACAAAAACATCCCTTCTTCCAGGAACTACTGACTTGGAACATAAGAGCTGTGCTTTGCTGTTGTCTGGAAAGGCGGCATCCTCGGTGGAGGCAGTGGGGAGCCTCCCGTACTTCCTATACTCACCTTCTCACTCCTGGGGCAGAAGGAGCTGTTGATGTAGCAGAGTTCCAAAATACCATCATAGTTTTTGATGTTGGTTTACTGTGTAGTGACATCTGTTGGTCTTATTTATTTATTCTGCTGTATTAGACTTATCTTTTAGGTCAGACGTCAGAGAGCTTAATGCCCTCACCTTGGCTAAGAAGTACTTGTCCATTAATTTAAAATATAGATCAGTTTACAAGGTAATTAATTTCTGTCCTAGCAATTCAGTAATATTTAGCAACTGTAGGTTTAAATAAAACGTATTAAGCTTAAAAACAAAAGACATTTTTGCCAGCAGCTAGAAGAGTGCACCATTATTATAAAAAACAAACAGTTTATTGAGCACTGACTACCTGTGCCTTTTGTACTGAACAATTCCCTCCTGCAGCTCCCAAAAATGTTGCTTATTCCTTTTATCTGTGTTTGCTTTCTGGGGTTGTAAATTGCTGAGGTGCTTGACTCTTTTCTGGAATAAATAATTTATAGTTCCAGAATCAGTTTAGCATTTGCATTTGTCTACTAATACAAGTTCTCGTACAGTTTTCACTGAACACAATTACTGTTGCAACAATTGCAAGCTGTTACCAAAATTTTCTCACTTGTCTTCATATTTTGCAAGTCCTTAATGTTCTATCTACAGGTTTCTTACCTTCTAAGTATAGTATCATTTGTAATATTTTCAAGATGTCAGGCTAACCTTAGGTCCGTGGTCTTGTAGTACATTTGACAGGCTTACAACAGAAAATATCAACTGAAATAACTGAGAACACTTTAATTTGTGTTGCTGCCTTATCAGCAGTTTTCTTTACTGCTTGTTTTTAGAAATGGAGCAAATGCAGCTTTGGTTTTTTTAGATGCTGTAGGTTTGGTTTCAAATGAAGCACTTGGGAAAACCTTCACATAATTCGTAGTCTCAATACATTTGAGTGAAACTGAAATGATGTGAAATAGCACTAGGACATTTCAGGTGACTCTTCAAAATATAATCATGTTTGATATTCTTAATTAGTTTTTGCTACCTGGTTAACAGTGATCTTTCTAAGAGAGGAAAAGGCAATCTACGTGACAGGCTTTTAAGTTAAGCTGTTACGAGTTTAGCTCTGGGCTTTTTTGATAACAAAGCCATTGTGCATTGCAGCTGATGGTGTTCAGGGAAGTAGTCCTTAAAATGACAGCAATTTGTAATTAGTCTTTCTTTTTGGAGAACTTTGCCCGAGAATTACTTTTGACTGTGCTGAAAACTTGCATTCCTTTTAAATGATCTTTCACGCTATTTGCATGTATTTTTATTTTGTTTTGTGTCTGTAGGGACACACTTTAACAGCAGAGGAAGAATTGTTTATTTGGACACCTCCTCAGCAGATTAATCTGCACTGGGTGCAGTTCCATCCTGGTTTTGGTACACAAACTTGCTCTCTGCAATGATAGAATCATAGAGGAATCTAGACTCAGTGGGAGGTCTGATTCAACCCCCAGCTCAAAGCAGGACCAGCTATCAAAGTGAGATCCAGTTGCTCAGGCTCATATCCGTCAGCATTTTTAAGATCTGTAAGGATGTAAATTCTGCCCTTTCTGTGCCTTTAAGTGTCATAAAATCATAGAACCATAGAATGGTTTGGGTTGGAAGTGACCTTAAAGATCATCAAGTTCCAACCCCCCTGCCGTGGGCAGGGACACCTCCCACTAGCCCAGGTTGCTCAAAGCCTCATCCAGCCTGGCCTTGAACCCCTCCAGGGATGGGGCATCCACAGCTTCCCTGGGAAACCTGTTCCAGTGCCTCACCACCCTCACAGTGAAAAATTTCTTCCTAATATCTAGTCTAAATCTGCCCTCTTTCAGCTTAAAACTGTTACCCCCTTGTCCTATCACTACCCTCCCTGATCAAGAGTGCCTCCCCATCTCTCCTGTAGTCCCCTTTAGGTACTGGAACGCTGCTAGAAGGTCTCCCCGGAGCCTTCTCTTCTCCAGGCTGAACAACCTCAACTCTCTCAGCCTGTCCTCACGGGGGAGGTGCTCCAGCCATCTGACCATCTTCATGGCTCTCCTGTGGGCTCACTCCAATAGGTCCATTTTTTATGTTGGGGGCCCCGCAGCTGAACACAGTACTCCAGGTGGGGTCTCGCAAGAGCAGAGTAGAGGGGGAGAATCACCTCCTTTGACCTGCTGCTAATGCTTCTTTTGATGCAGCCCAGGACACGGTTGGCTTTCTGGGCTGCAAGCGCACACTGCTGGCTGATGTTGAGCTTCTCATCAGCCAACACACCCAAGTCCTTCTCAGAGCTGCTCTCAAGCCATTCTCCTCCCAGTCTGTATTTGTGCTTGTGTCGACTTTCACTGTGAAAGTTCTCCTAATGTTACATTGAAATTTTCTTTGTTGTAACTCATGTCCACTGGCCCTCATCTTTTTGATGTGTACAATCAAGAAGAGTCCAGCTTTGTCTCTTCCATGATCTTCACTAGGTAGCTGAAGAGAGCATTGAGATCCTGCCTTAACCTTCTCTGCTTCAGACTGAACAAATCTATCTCTGATCTTCTGGGTGGCCTTCCCCGAGACATTCTCCAGTCTATTAGTATTTTGTATTGAGCCCCAAATTGGTCAGTCGTTCTCCAGAGCCACATAGAGGAGAATAACAATTTCACTTGACCTGATAGGTACACTCTTGCTTAAATAGTGCAGTGTGCAGTTGGTCTTCATTATTGCAAAAAGATCTACTGCTGACTCACGTTCAGCTTGTCAGAAAGTTTCAAAAAGGTCCTTTTCTGCAAATCTACTTTCTATTCAGCCAGCCCTCTGCTGTTGTATGATTTTATTCTGTTTTCAGATGTAGGATGTAGCTTTAATTGAAGTTCGTGGATAGGTGTTGGCCTGCCTTTCCCACCTGTTGAGGTCCGTCTGATTTGGACATCCTACCACTGAGTGTATTGACCACAAAATTGTTACTTTGGTATGCTGACTAGGCCATTAATTATGGATAAGTCATTATTGACGATATTAAGAAGATTGACCATAGTATCAATCCTGAGAAGCATTAAGAGTGTCCACCTGCCACTTGGTCTTCATACTGCTCATCGCAACATTTAGAATCCAGTAGTGTAACCAGTTTTCCATCAACTCTATAATCCACCTATTCAAACCACCTTTCTCTGATATGGCTACAAGGATACTGTGAGAGACTGCGTCAAAAGCCTGACTGATATCAAAGTAAAGAAAATCCCCTTCTCTCCCCTTGGCGACACAGCCAGTCATTTCTCAATAGAAGGCTATTGAGCTGGTCAGGCACAATGCATCTTTGATAAATCCCAGATGACTGTTCCCAGTCACTCTGCCATTCATATGTCTGGACATGACTTGCAGAAGGGTTTGCTGCATAGTCCTTGTGTAGTCAGGGGTTAGGCTGACCAGCCTGTAGTTTCCGTAGTTCTCTGGATCCCCTACCTTGCCTTTCTTGAAGATGAGATGTTTCCTTTTTCATTAAGAGCCTCTCCCCATCTCCAAGAGAAAATTACATAGAGTGGTTTTGTAATGTCATCAGCCAGCTCTCTCAGTACTCAGATATGTTTTATTCCATATAATTAAATATTTCCTCTTCAGTTTCATATAAAATTGTTCATGAAAAGTTTTTCATATAGCTTCCTATATCAAAACAATGTCATGGTTAGAAAGTTGAAAAAAGTTAGGAAGCACTAAGCTTAAAGCTGTCCCTACAATCCCAATTGTCCCCTTTTGTCCGCATATTATACAGCCCTTATTACATTATTGCACGTGATTCCCCTTCTCCCCCCTGCTTTCCTTTCTGGAAGAGTCCTTGAGCTATTTTGGTTTTGTTGCAGACTAGGCACTGTTTAGGTTGAATCAGTATTGTGATGAATAAGATTATAAGAATCCTGGTTTATGTGTAGTGTAACTTGTATGGGTGTATTGAATGAGCAGGGAATTTGGGAATGAGAAGGAAGGATTTAATGTGAGTAGTGAGTAAGTAACTGAAGGCTGCTCTTGGGAACTGGATTGTTATCCTTGTCTCTGCCACAAAATATCTGTGGTAGTTGCTCATTCTTCCCCTTAGCTGGTGATAGCTGTCCTTTGAATATGTAGAAAGCTGTTAAAATACAAAGTTTAGTGATGGACTTGAATCTTAGATGTCTCTGGACAAAGTAGGCGCTTCAGTTTTATCCATAGTGTTCCTGTTACTCAGTTTGCCATCTGTAACTGAGGTTCATCCATCTGTGTGATTTTCATGTTAAGAATGGGGATGTAACACTGAGGAATGTGGTTGAGAAGCACCTTGGGGAAGGGATAATTCCATATACAAGCTACATAGCGTAGACAGTACTCGATAAATAAGACCACAGACTTCATCATTGAATGATAAATAATTGGTATGAAACAAACATCCATCTATTTTAATGAACACAGTTATACCTCTTTGAACAACAGGGCAGTGGGTACATGCAGTCGTTGTCTGGTTCAATGTATGAAAAGTACTGAGCATGCAGCGGAGCACAGGCAGCTTTAAGAGAGTTTGAGCAAAGTGTTGACACTTTTTTTTCTGTCTTTCACCCCCCCCCCCCCCCGCGGTATGTGCATATACCATTGTAAGTCTTTTGACTATAAAACTTAAGGGGAAAAAACCAACCAACAAACCAAACAAAGAAAACGACCCCAAAAAACCAAGAGGTGGTTTTTTCCACCTTGTTACTTCAGACACTTCATTATGAAGGGCTCATTTAAAAGAGAACAGTATAAATTGCCAGGGCAGCTGTACTTTTTCTCACCTATCACAAACATTATGTTTCTGTAGAAATTTCTTGGGTTTGACTTACATAAAAAAGCAGAGGCTGTTCTCACCTTCATAGGAATTTTCAACAATCACTTCCTACCGCAGTTTAAGGGTCAGAAGGAGTAACTTGCTCATGAAAAAGGTGATGCAAGTTCTCTCTGTAGTAGAGTCATAATCAACAAAGTAAACATAATTATTTTAATTTTTGCTGAGATTTATGCAAGTAAAGGTACTGCTATTATTGATATTTAATGCTTTATTAAGCTTAGATGTCCTTCTAGCCTGTAATGTTACAGGTCTTGAACAGAAGAGGTAAAAGCTCTAGCTGGGACAGCATTCAGGAGAATGGTCTTTTATATAAGATATTTGAAATGGAAACACGTCTTTTTTTTTCTTACGCAGAAGAAGTGCCTGTACAACATCGGCAAGTACTTTTGATGTTTTTACAGGCATCAGTTGGAATATGATTTTACTCTTCCACAGTGTTCACACTATTTTCTTTGCCTGAAGAAGGGACTTGTGAAATATGGATTTAGTGCAGAATAATGACTTAGAGTGATGTTTAGATTTTAAAATATGAAGGACAGATGAGCTTAAGATGAAGAGAGAGGCAGGAACAGTGTGCAAAGGAAAGTTCTGATACATCTGTGATAGAAGGTTGTGCACTGGTCGAGGGAACAGTGATTTCAAATGAAGTGAAAGGGAACCAAAACTGAGTTTGAGTCAAAAATTGACTTCAGTCAAAGTTGAAATTACTGTGTCCTACTGAACCCAAATCTGTGTGAAACATGTCAAGTTCTTTATGGCACGTTTCTTGAAAGACAGCTGTTTTCTGGATGTATGTGGTTATTCTCCCACTTTGTTTCATTTATGTGGGTTTTTTGCTTCTGTACATGTTTCCTTAGGTCAGGTCCTACCTGACCTAAGCCTACTTAAGGTCTTGGTTACTGGAAGGTGCAGTCCCTGCTAACTCCATCATGCTGGCCATAGTACTTGCAGTGTCAGTCAAAATGGATAGTTAATCATATTGAAAATTAATATCACCAGAGAAGACCCCTTAGGATTGCTTTTCAGTCAGATCACTTTTCTGACAGAATGACTACATTTGTCAGGCATGTTTTTGTTAAAGTGTGAATATTGTTCTCCTAAACTCATTATGAACTGCCGCATTTAAGATAATTTTCCTGTGCTATCTTAAAACAGATGAAGTCAGAAGTTGTAGTGTGTACGTAGGATGAAGTACCTTTTCTTGTTTCATACAACTGTTAATCCTGAGAAGCAGTCCAGAGTTCAACTAAGTCATTTCAGTAGAAGGAGGAAAGAGAGGGAGAAAACTTGCAAGCAATCTGTTCAAACAAAAATTTGTCATTACTGCGGAAGCTGCTTTCAGAACTTGCCCATTTCCCAAGAAGGCCATTTCACCTGTCTTTCGAAGCTTTGACCTGGGCTGAGATGTTCTTACTGGCTCAGCAAAGTCTTAAGCGGAGCCCAGCACTGCCAGTGGTGCAGAACGTATTAATTATGTAGTACTTCATGGTGTGGACCACTGCCTGTCAAAGACTGGTAGCAGAGATCATTGTGTGCATTTCAGTTAGGAGACCATGCTCTCTGAAGTGGATTTTTTCCCCTCTTTAATCTTTTTTCAGCCTAGCAGTCCAGAGATGGTACTTCATCTTTGTTTTTTTCTATCTCTGAAAAGAGCAGAATAGAAGAGCTAAGAAAATAGCTCTTCACTGAAGACAAGAATCTAAAATCATCTTCAGATAAATAAAGTAACAATTGTATACTTCTTGTCTTTACAGATGATTTGAAAACAAAATCCAGTTTGAAGGTTCCCTTGTCTAACATCAAGTAAAGATCAAGCAATTTACAGTTTCATAACGCTTGCACAGGAAGTGAAAACAGTCTTACAGAATGAGTCTTTTGGGCTTATGTAAAGTTCATGTGAGCATACCTGCGTAGCAATATTTAACAGTACAGTTAGACACGGATGGAGAGAGAACACAATCTGCGTATCAGAGGTTAATGGTTCTTTGTGAGTTGAATAACCATCACTGACTGTTCGGCCTCTGTTTCTATTGATGATGACCTTGAAAAATTCTGAAACCTCATGCCCTCAGTATCAGTGAGGGACAGCTTGCATTAAACTGGTGGTTTCGAAGTAACACTCATTGGTTTCTGTAAGATTGAATGCTGAGGATGGCAAACAGAAATATATTTAAAATGCCACAGGTATGAACACGCTTGTTTATCTCATCCTTCTTGTGCTTTCTCAAGCATTAAGGTCTTATATTATGAGCTTTTGTAGGGAGACGCTTGCAGTTCTGTCATTCGGATGCTGTGGCAACCACATGCTTCTCAGGTTTCTCTCTTGTCTTTAGGAGCTGCATCTCTGCTGTATATTGTGAAGTCTTGGATTAGCAAATGGAAAAGAAAGAATCGTTAGATAAATGCACATAGTTGCCTTTCAAATACTTTCTAGTCTGTCAAGTGATTGAAGTTCTGAATTAGTGCACGTGAACTGTCCTGCATCTGTTTTTACATGCTTCCCAGGGGTCTGGAATTGAATGTTGTCTCTGCTTCCAGGGAATGGGTCCACCAAAGTCTGTTCAGGAGTATTTTGCTTACTCAAAGTGCTATGTTCCCCATGTAATCTAAGCCTAATTACCATATTACTTCAGACCACTTTTCCAGGTCTGAAGTGAACAGACTTCCTTTTTTTTTCCTCTGGAACGTCTTTCCCAGCTGGGCAACTTAAAAATATTGGTATGTTGTCCATCAAAATGCAGGAGACTGATTCTCAGAAGATTGCTTCTTTTGTTGCTTCTTTCTGTCACTGTTCCAGTTACTTTGGTTATGTTTGGTTATTGCCATTTACGTAGTGCAAATAACAAAGTTATCTCAAACCTGAAACATTTGGATAGTTTTTCCTCTTTTGATGGTAGGAATGCTTTCCTGTGCTTTTACTTTACTTGGAACTCTGGACTTCCCAAATGAATAAGTAGTTTGAACTCTAATGTGGAAGGCTGACATCTTATCAAGTTGGAATGAAATGAAGGAAATAGGTTGTTGTTAACGATACACCGTAACTTAGTTCTTGACAGCTTTGAATTAAGCAGGAAAATGAATTAAGTCGGACAATAAATATGTGTATTATTGTGAAACATGAAAGGTTAGAGAGATTGTCAAGTATCAATGCACTGATCTCTCTTCTCAAAATACGTTCTTTTTAAGTTCTGGTTACTTAAAATAAAAGCAAGTTTGCTGCTCTTTTGTTCCTTCAGATGTTTCTGCAGTTCACAAAAACAAATACACAATTTCAAAGAATTCAGCATGTTTGGGAATATCTGTTTCAAGACAGGACCCCTGAGCACATCAGGGTTGACCTAAATAGGCAAAAGGGCTGGAAATTCTTGATTGGCTTCACCAGTACTTTGTGTTTTCTTGAAATTTCTGCTGTTAATCCCTCATTTTTCTGTGCGTTCAAGTTATACGACATATAGTCACATAAATTTACCTGTTCTGTGAACTCTTTTGGTCCAAATTCCCAATTATTTCTTCCTACATAAAGTACTGTCTTTTGGACTTTGGAAAGAGGACCAATCCCCACAAGCCTCCAGTTTTTGAAGGGATCAAGTGTTTTTGATAGAAGGACTGCTGTGAAAAGAAACAGCTTTCCCCCTGTAGCAATGGTGCTTAACTTTTGAGGCTTTCTTGTGTTTTTAAAGTGTGCTTTAAAAAGGATCGTAGAATCATAGAATCCCATGTATTATCCACTAGTACTGCTCACAGACAACTGAGAAAAAGATCCATAGCATTTCATAACACTGGCAACTTTTGCTGAATTTCTGAGTGCTCTATTTGAACTGATCACAAAAAAATCTAATAAACTCTTCCCACAGAAACTGAAACAGAAGAATCAGCAGCTGAAGCAGATCATGGATCAGTTACGGAATCTCATTTGGGACATCAATGCCATGCTGGCAATGCGGAACTGAACAAGGCAAATCAAACTTTGTAACTGGAAAAGATACAAATTTGTTTGGATAGACTTAATTTCTTTCTAAGAAGTAACATGTTTACCCACAACCCTATTGCAGTAATGTTTGAAAAGTCTTCAAGATTAAAATGTTGGGTTTTTTATAATAAATTAAATGGTGTTGGCTTTGTTTTTATAAAACCTTCATCCTACAGGTTTTACCTGGGTAATTCACTTAGGGTGAACATAATACAGCCCAAGTAGCTTACAGTAATAGTTTGGATTGATATGCAAATGGATGTTTTTATAAATGAAGTGTTTCTGGATTTTTTTATTATACAATTAACACTTTTAAAAACATTCTGCAGTGCAAACAAATGTTTACAGATAGGAAAAGTTGCAATTAGGAAAGTCACTCTAGGAAGCTACAGGACCAAAATAAGCAATGAGATGTTACAATGCTATGTTTCCCCATTGTAGGAACACATACTACAGGCTACTATGCCGTGTAAGTTCTTCTTATTCCATATTCTTTCACTGAACATATATTAGATGAATTGGAGCAAAATTCAAAAGCTACCTGCAGTTGCCCCTATATCTTTATGGATATAAGTAAGTCTTTTTGAACGAAGACTACATATGTTATCTTCAACATTAACTTCTTCTGTAACTACATGTTATAATTTCTTGAGTACTGCTCCAGCTATTGCATAGTGTAGTATTCCTATAGCATTATGCATGGTTGGAATACTTTGGTTTTGTTTACTAGAATGCACTGAATAAACACCTCATTAATCTTTCCCTTATGACTGCCAGTCCTAGAAGACTTCGGAGTATATGAGCAGCTCATTATTTTGAGTTAATCACCAGCCTTCAACTTTCTTTGTTCTGCCTCTGGTATTCCTCACAATTTTTATTAGTGATGAAAATATTCTTAATAATTTTTGTCATCTACAGATGCTGCCAGTGGACTATGTGTAGAGACATTTTCCAGATGAAAGAATATGTAAACAATACAGTGTCAGTACAAATACATAGGACACTCTGCTGTTGATCCTTGTCAAGTTGAAAACTGACCATCCTCATGATTTGCTTCTTGTGTATTAATTTTAACTCTTATTCCATGCCCAGTCAGATTCCTTAATAGTCTTATGTGGAATATTTCCTCAGAGCCTTCTGAAGAGTCCAGTGAAATGGTATCCTTTTAAAAGATATCCTTTTTACAATACGGGGGTTTGATACGGAATTCTCATTGAGTTGAGATGCATGGTTTTAAATACATTATACTGATTTGTTGTTCTATCAGTCTTTTTTAATTTAATTTTTTAATACTTTTAACCCATTTGTCTACTCCTTGAGAGAAAAATCACTGATTTGTGATAGATCTGATCACACCTATTTAACGATATATGACTTGCCCATGAAATGAGATACAATATAGTTCTTTCCTTTCTCCTTTTGAAGGCTTTAAACCTAACAGAAGAATGGATGCCCAGTCTTATAATTGCAAATAAACAGAGTTAGAAAATGTTCATTTGGATCAGTTGACCCAGTGTTGAAAGTGATATGTAAGTATGACAATACGCAGATGTGAGTAGACATCAAAACACCTTACAAATAAGGTTGCTCACTTTTCTCCTGTATTACAAATGGAAGAGTGGATAGCTCCCTCAGCGGCAAAGCTCAGCAGCAGAACTGTTCATTTCTCATTTAGATTGACCACTATGTCACACTTGTTGGTCAGGAATAATGGTTGATTTCTGCAGCTGTGAGAGACGTTACTGGTTTATTCTGTAAGTAAAGACAAAACAGGTCAAAATTTTGAAGAAAGCTTTTGAAAAGGAGATGGAGACTGCAAGTAGAGATTTTATTTTGTTGTTTGTTTAAGATGAAGGCACATTTTTGTGTTTGCAAGGGATAGTGGCAGCTTTCTGTTTAGTGTGCGTATAAGCACGCATCCAGCCTAGAAGTATTTGAAGTGGATTTTGAAATGGCACCAACATCTTAATTGTGAGTGTAAAATTCTCAGTACTTAGAATTTTGTTTTATTTTTGGAACAATTTTGGCAAATGGCAATTAATCTAGATTTTACTGCCTGTATGCAGTCTTTGTATTCTACTAAATGTCTTTAAAGTTTGTTGGCTTTTTTTTATTGCACATAAACTGTGGAGAAGTAACCTAAAATGTGAATAAGAGTGCAAACATTGCAAGTAGATGTCTGGCCAATACAATATTCAGCTTACTCTGTGCAGCTGCTAGCAGTAGCCAAGGTTTATAATGCAATTTTTCATCTGGGAGAGGGGAGAAAACACTTTAAACCACTACCAGAATAGATAGCACAGCAGCTAAATTGCAAAGTGCAGAAATTGACAGAATTGTAAATTATCAAAGTAAATACTGTCAAAACAGGAACTTTGCAAGGTGTTGGACCAAAATAATACACTTTGGCTCACACAGATGAAAGTAAGGGTAGTGAACATAATTCATACACTGCTACATCTATGAATAAGTATAGGATTTGGCCAAGAAGATGACAGTTTTGAGAAAAGTGGCAATTCCTCAGCTGTGAGACACTTTTAAAGGAATTGCTGGGCATCAACATGTGCTGAAATTTAATATTTTAGTCAATGCTAACTGAACTTTAACTGCTGGTTAATGAAATGGCACCAAATGAAGTATTTACAAATACCAGCAAAGCAATACCAACACAGATGTTTCAATGTTTTGTTTATATGTCATTGACTATTTCTGTATTTCTGATTAGGCAGAAGTGGATAAACATACAGACAGTCCCAAGGGCAGTTATTCAGAACCTAGGATGGTTCCAGTTTTGGAACATAAAAATATTTGAGGAGGTTTAGGTTCTTAGGGCTCTGTTTTGCCCAGAGAAGACTTGGGAGAGGGGAGCTAGGATGCTGAAGACTTTGTAGCATGTTTGTGGGAGCACCCCAAGTTAGTACTTTCACTCAAAATGAAACTATTAATCCAGCACCTTTGTAAACAGTATAACAGATATTGAATGTTCTGTTCAGTGTCAGAACACGGAAGGTGCTGCTAGGCGGTATGCAAACGTCTAAGGTTTTTCTTATATAAAAAGGCAAGAGTGCGGAGCAGATTTATGCCATGTTCAAGAAGGATGCAAGTTTATCTTTCCTCTTTTCTTCCATAGAGACAGCAGGACCACATCCAGAGTGCTCTAATAAACCATGACCGTTTAGTTGTCCTGTAGAAAAAAAAGCTGCTCTGATTGTAATATTTCTTACTGATGGAGAAATTGGGACTTGTGCACAAATGCTACTTAACTTAATCACTGTAAAGAATGGCTTTAGGTGAAATAGGACAAGGATTCTGGTCTCATAGGAATCAAGATTTCATCGGTGTGCAAGATGGCTGCACAAACCAAAAAGACTGCAGCTGAAGGATGACTGACAACTGCTGTGGAAAACAGTAAACTCCAGATGTAGATGTAAAGACCCAAAGTTAAGAAAAAAACATCAAAAAAGAAGATAAAATGACACCCTGAGGACACGGTGAGTCAACTGAGGTTTACAGAGGATGGATTTGTTTAATTACTTTGTGCTAACAAAGGAAATGGGGAATTATAAATGAATTTACAAATACATCAGAGCAGAAATAAATATTTGGGGAAGAAAGTGAGTAGTTTGCTCACTCTTCTTTTTTAATAGTAATGAAGACTGATACAGTAGAGCATCAGGGCTTTAAGAGACTTTTTTTGCTGAGTTGGAAGGTTACTCTATACCTAAAAATAACAAGCTGGCTGATATGTATTACAGGATATTAATTAAATTGGAAAAAAAAATGTACCAATGATAGTTTTATTTAAGAAAATGTAACGGATAACTGGAATGTAAGAGGTAAGTAAATGCAAGATAGTGAAACTTTTGTCTTGTTAAATCTAACTTCTGAGTAAATTTTACGGATTCTTCTTACATTGCATAAGGGATGCATTCTGGCATCTATTACAACACTACAGAATAAAGAACACTGCTAAAAGCTAGTGTGTGTATTGGTGTGAATGTAGTCAGAAGCACAATACATGTTTTACAGCAGCTCTCACTGGAGAAGGTCCGGTAAAGACCATAGGCATATTTGAGGCAAATAAGCAGAGACACATTTTCAGGTGTGCACTTAACTCCAGGAGCATCTCGGCTCATTGTATGCCTTCATGTTCAACTTCAAAGCTGCCTAATTGCTTAGAGTTTTGCTTCCGCACGTGTTCCCAGCAGCTGATGATATCTGATAATCACTGCTGAGGCTGTATAAACTCTGTGATTTTTCTGCCCAAATCCTCTCTGGCCCCTCCTGCTCTCCCTTTCCCTTCTCAGCTGACTTGCCCTACTGCAAAGCTATAGAGTAATGTTCTGGAACAGAATTGAAGATGAGCGGCTGAAAGGAATGAATTGCATACATATCAGTGATAAAATCCTTTCCTAGGTCTGCATGTGCTTTCTCATGAAAAATAAATTCAGATTTGCCTAAATAGGAAGAAAGATAGTGATTTTGAAGTTATCTGAGTAGCAATGGGTGGCAATGCAGTTGTTTTTCAAGCCATGTAGAGGTTTTACTAGTATTTACAGTCCTAGAGAGAGAGGAAGAGGATCATGAAGACAGTCCATTACTGAAATACATTGTTGAGGTGGGAAGACTTTCAAACAGTAAGGGGAAAATATGAAGAAATGTGACAGCAACAGTCAAAACTTAGGTGAGCATGAACTGGCCATAAAATAGAAGCAAGGAAAGAGGATTTTGGAAAACACATTTTAAACCTGTGTTAAAGAGATAATTGGAATGCAGTGAGAGAAAAAAAGCCGCTGCAGTTTTGGGGTGCATGACCAAATATTGCATAGTAGGGAGTGTAAGTGTGTGAGAGCTCTTGCTCTGAGATCAGTAATTCTCATACAGTAATTCTGCATTAAATACTGCATTAGTTTTGGGGTCAGCATGTTACTAACAAAAAGAGAAGAATACTGATGTGCTACTATATGAATAATCATTAGAATAACTTACAGAAGCAAAGACGAGATTTAAATGTAGAGATTCATGGGTAGATGAAAGGGGAGGAAATTAGGGTGATTTGGAGTGGCTGTAGTACAGAACAGTTAAAGAAGGTAAGGAAGAGCTTATTTCACCAAACAGCAATGAAGAGTGCTGTGTAGGGGAAACCTCTTAACATGAAGTTACAAAATACTAATTTCTCTAGGAGTTTAGAAGATGTCTTTTGGGTTACTTGGAAATTTTAAAACAAAAGAGCACAAAAAGACTAGACAAATGCATTGGGAAAAGGCAAAAAAAAATTCCTATCTTGCAGTGGTAGATTAAGAGGTGGACTAAACTGACCTTACTGTTTTTTCCACCTTTAGATTTTACAGTTATGAAGCATATGTTTACTGGATTTATTTTTCAGATGATGAGCTCCTGAGAGCACCTGGACTAGATGCCACCTGCAAGTATTAGTGAGGCTTTCACAGCTTCTTTGTGACGATTTGTTGCTGAAATTCCTCTTCAGGTTAACATGTCTTCATGGAATTTCTATTGGAGGAATCGGAGCAGAAAAGGAAATGAAGCAGTACCTTGTTTCTCCCTCCCTCTCCCCCCGCCACCCCCAGCCTCCCCCACTTAGTTTTAGTTCATTTCCTAGTGAAGAGCTGCTCTGTGATCCGGCTGCAAAGCTGCAGGAGCTGATACCTGATTACTGTCTGTTGGCTCAGTAGAACTTAGGAAGCCATTGACTAAAGGGAAATGTGATGCTCTTTATCCACCCTTCCCCAGCCGACAGTGAAAACCACGGCAGTGCTTGCATGCCTTGTAGCGTGAGCTCATGCCATGGTTTGCACCAAGAGAGAACGTTTGTTCCAGCACAGAGCAGAGGGGTGGTCTAAGCGCGTAAAACGTTTGGTCGTAATTTGCCTCACATATCAAGTAGCATTATAAATTGTTATGTAAACCACATGCTACTTTTACAGCATTTGCATATGTTACATGTATTTTTGTTCAGCGTGGGAGGTTTTAATTACTTTCTAGGAAACAAGAACTTTTTTTAAAGGTCTCAAGTAGTCTGAGCAACCGTATCTAAAATGCCCTCCAGCAATCACCAAAGTCAGAAGTAGGGGATGGAAACAGAATTTAGGCATTGCACTTTTCTCACAGAGAAGAAAATGGGTTTTTACATGTGTTTAGTTACTATTGCCACAGTCTTAGTTTCTCATGATAATAATTTGGTAGCTTAGGTTTTATAAAAAACTATGAGCCTCACTGTACCATTTTGAAAGTAATAAGCAGATAGTCTTAGTTTCTCATGATAATCATTTGGTAGCTTAGGTTTTATAAAAACTATGAGCCCCACTGTACCATTTTGAAAGTAATAAGCAGATTCACGGTAGTTAAGCCAAATACAATTAGATTTATTTATTTTACAGCTTCGAGAAGTTGCAGAGACCACTATAATTAAATTAGCTTTACAAGGCAGAGTGGAGTTGGAATTAATTTATGCAAAGAGTATACAGCTTTTAGCTTTGAGCTTTTGAACTTGAACAATTTAGCGAGTTTTCC
>NW_010126291.1:21381-47168 GCF_000699245.1 Pterocles gutturalis
AAAGCAAGCAGAGAAACAGTAAATCCTTCAGTTGTGCAAACTCATGTCACAGCAGGAGTAAGGAAAACAGGTGGAAATTTCAGCCCACTGGTGCTCTGAAATACAGTTATAGAATCATAGAATGGATTGGGTTGTAAAGGACCTTAGAGATCATAGAGTCCCAGCCCCCCTGCCATGGGCAGGGACACCTCCCACTAGCCCAGGTTGCTCAAAGCCTCATCCAGCCTGGCCTTGAACCCCTCCAGGGATGGGGCATCCACAGCTTCTCTGGGCAACCTGGGCCACTGCCTCACCACCCTCACTGTGAAAAATTTCTTCCGAATATCTAGTCTAAATCTACTGTCTTTCAGAGCAGATGTACTGCTACCATGTTCGTACACGTAAGCACGGCACCTAACAAAAAGGTTGTTACAGGGACAGAGCCCAAGCTGCTGGCATAAGGCTAGCAACATTCACCCTGACGCATGTGCGCTGATTGTGTTCAGGTCTGAGGCACAAGTATTTATTCCTGAAGTCAATTGGTTCCATGTGCCATGTGTGTAAACTATCAGAAACCCCTGTTATTATGGTCTGTGTACTTTTAAGAAGACCTTTCACTGATACCATAGTGAAGCCAAGTCTCTGGTGATCAGCCCTGTACTGGTGTGCCAATAAAGATCTCTGTTTGTCTGGGTGGAGATGGACAGAACTGATGGGTATCTTTGTACCTGAAGAGCAAGGTAGATAAACAGGAGGGACTAATGACAGAAATAAAGAGAGAGCAGGGAGTTGATTCCCCCAGGACAGAAGGGTTTGTTTTCCTTTTGTTTCATGTATTTTTGTTTGTCAGCTTTTTGTTTGAATATGTGTCAAACTCTCCCTTCAGTGCATGGGGGTTTTCATTTACAGCTCCAAGACCATTTGCATTTGAAGTTTGGATTCAGGCTGTTGAAAGGCAGGAATTATCTGCAGTGTGCACATGTGAACGTGGAATGCAACTGCCCAGGAGACTGGTGATATATCATCTCCAGGGTTTTTGTCGAGGTCTTATACTTTAACAGTGTCAGCCTTCCCAGTCTGTTGCAAGCACAATTTACACCCCTTCTGTCTCCTAAGAGGAAAGGAAATAGAAGCGACAAAGATGTTCCCAGAGGAGTGACTCATCTTTACCCTTCAGGAGTGTTCAAGGATAGGCACATCTACTAGTCATTAAATAGTTGTTTTTAAAACAAGAAAAAAAATTCAAATCAGTTAATCCCATTTCCCAAATGTTCTGCAGTGCACATCATTATCAATTCAGCTTCTCATAGTCATTACTAGAGAGAAATTAGGTCTAGCAATGAATGGTCAGTATGATGCTGTCAGCAACACACATTTCAATTTTAAATTTAAAATGGAGTCTGTTGTCTGCCTGTATCAGCTATTAACTTTACTGTCATTGTCACAAAGCCATCAATCTCTGTCTGTCCCAGACCCATTTTCTGTGTAGAGTCAGCCCATCTTCCTTATTTCCTACAAATGCAGATTTTAAATAATCTTGTAAACCTTGTACTGCACCAAAGGCATAAGACTGCAAGACTTGGCAGGCTTTTTTTCATTTTTTCTTTGTTTCTGCCTCCCTAACATGCGTTCAGTATCTACTACCAGATGACAGATTGCAGCTATCTTTGGACTGGATCATGCCAGAAATGGGAAAACAGGAAAGAAACCCTAAAGCCGATATGAAATGGATGAAAGCCTGGTTCCACCGAAGCTGATGGCAAATGCATTAGAACATAATTACCAAGTAATTGCTATAAAAATTGTTTCAGAGAGACCGTTCTCGAAGTAGCCTTTGTAGACTGGATCTCGCACATTTTAGAGATGGTCTCTGCTTGTGTAGCATCAAAGCATCTGAGAGCATCTGAAATGTCCCAGTTAGTTGCCTTCTAGTTTAATGTGGGCAAGTTTGTTACCAGAACATTTTAAGCATTTAATTGAAAAAGTCTTCCATTCTGTATTTTTACTCTCCTTTGGGTCTAACGATGTCTAAGAACATTGACTCTTAAGGCATTTAAATTTCCTCAAAATTTCCAGAATTGCACAGCTTAGGGAACATATATATGATTTATAAAGGATAGCTGTGATAGGAAGTGTTCCCTGTCTAGAGAGCATGTTCTGATCTTCATTTTATTCTATAAACGTGAATCTTTAAGCAAGAGGCTTTTTTAACAGCTACAGAAAAGTTTCTGCCTCTTGGGTCCGTGACAGAAAGTTGCTTCATTAACCTACATCTCACTGGAAAAACTGTAAAGGGACCAATTTGTTAAATAGAGTAGTGGTGATGTTGTGATGCGTCAGTACCTAACACAGCGAGTAATGAAACATGGGCACTTCTGGCCATTTGCACGGGCAATTACTTTGTTGTTAAAGCATTGGGCACTTGGAACCTGAGTACTCCCAGAGCTGTATTGCTGCTTTGAGTGCTGTGTCCAACAACTAAGGTGACACTAATATTTGTTGCAAATCTTGTGTTCAAATCCTGTCTCACCCTGTAGATGTCTATGTTATTGTAATGAAGCGTAGGTTTTGCTTGAAGGAAATCCCAGCCTTGCTAAGCCTTGATGTAACCAAGCTGCTGTGATTCCCCGATAGCATCTCGGTGTTGGCAAAGCTCCCGTACTGACCCTGCCGTCACCTCGCGCTCTCCGGAGCTGGGGCTAGGAGGCATTTTCCAAGTAACCCACAAGAGACTGCACAAGGAGGTGCAACACCCATCCCACTGGTGATTAAAGCATTTCCTTGAAAGATGCAGATTCAGGTCTTTGACCTTTGGTAGCACATCAGGCTCGGCCTGAGGCAAAGAGGGATGCAGTCACGCCTGAAAGGAGCCGGCTTTGTGTCTGGAAGGTGCCATCTCACATGCAAGTCTTTTTTTGCATACATAGAAGCCTCACTGCAGAGAGAAAGCAAACATGTATTTCATGAAAACTGAAAGATGACACAAAGTATGTGCATAATTTATATTTGTTGGAAGATACAGCCCCTGGGTACAAATCAAATAGCTGCATGCAGAAAAGGGAAGAGTAAAGAATATTACACAATGAGAACCAAGCAAGTCCTGCCCTTAGCTACAGCGACAAAGGCCAAAGGATAAAGAGAAGAGGCAGTGCTGTGTAGGGAGGCCCCTGAAACAAGGTGCACTGGGCATTTGTACCATCAGACTGTGTCTCCAGCTGCAGTGAACTGCTTCCCTGGGCAGGGAGTGATTCAGATGCGTTGACCCTTTTATCTTTGTTACAGCTCAAACAGCAGCAGGGGCTTTTCCTGCGGTCTTTGGAACGTGTGTTAGCATTGTGTTTGATCCTCTAATGCTGCTTCTGTGATGACAGTGAATTTGCAGTTATGTGCTTAAGCATGAGACGTGTTGCAGTACCTTCTTGCCAGATCTATTGCAAAATTGCCAGATAATTCTCCATTAGAGAAAATATACAACGCACCCTCTTCCTTAAGCTCTCTTCACACACTTGTAAATGGTGCATGAAAAACAAGAGTCCTATAACTCTCCTTCTCACTATGAACACACCTGTAAATCACCAGCTGCACACATAAAATCACAAACCTAAGCTCCAGTTATTCACATTTTGTATGCCTGGAAAAAACATTCTTTTGTGATGGCAGTAAGCATTCTTGGCTAAGCCACTGGATCTGTGAAGCTTCTTGCCTGGCCAATGGCCAGGTGCCATCCTCACCACTCCTTGGAACGATGGGCCTGCAGGGCCGCTTGTCTTCTAAGACTTCTCTAAATAATGAAGATGACAGCTAGGACCAAAGATGAGAAGATGCTTTATGGCAGGATAGCGAAAATGTCCTGGGCTTAGCCTCAGCCAGCCAGTTAATGGTGAAGGAGTTCTCAGGAAAACTTGGTCTTCACTCTGACTATTTTTGTGCCTAGGAAGAGTTTCTGATTTGAAAAATGTAACACCACTCCATCTGTAAAATAAGAAGGATAATAAGACTTAGCTGGAGGCCTTAGTTTTATTAGTTATTGGTGTCTAGAAGTAGGCTGGCACTGTGGAAGGCATGAAGAATGCTGCTATCTCTGGGAGCTTTTAAACAGTGAATTGTAAATACAAGCCTGAAGCTCATCAGTGTCCAGGATGTGATGTCCTGCATAGTTTTGGCATTGCTTGGCCATGTCTGAATGGCAGGGTCATATGGGAGCAGGGAGGGCTGTAGGAGCACAGATCAACAGAGGAAGGTGTGCTTTGAGAAAGGATGTATGAAAACAGAGGTACGTTCCTTTCTAAGCTGCATAAAAGAAGCATTCAGTTGTTGAGGATGGTCTGGAGCACGGAGGAGATGATAAAGGCATCACGGAGGTGTGATGTACTGGCTGAGTAGAAATGGGAGCAGGAAATACTGCAGTTGATGCTGTAGGTCAGAGCAGTGTTCTGGGGAGCCTTGAAGGCAAGCACAAGTAGCTGAAATTTGATGCAGGAGGCCAAAGGAAAATGATGGAAAAATTCAGAGGTGCTGCTGTTGAGGCAGATGATTTACTGAGGCATTTGAAATAGGTTGCAAAAGAAAGAGATGAAAATGAAGAGGAGGCTCTGGTAGTCCTGAGGAGAAATTATCAGGGCATGACCACAATTTTTGTCACATGGCTGACAAGGGTGAACCTTAGATAAGTTGCACATGGGGAAATGATGTAATTTGGCAAATGTCTGGTTCTTGTCTCAGACTGGGAGAGATGAGTCTCAGGAGAGTTAATTAACATGTAGGACTCCTTGTAGGAAATTGATGGGTGTTGCTATGCCCAGAAGTTTCTCAAGAAATAGAAAGCAAAATGAAAGATGGACACAATTCCCTGATTTCAAAAAGAAATTCAACCGGAGTGGCAGTCTGTGCTTACTGTCCGGGCAATGAATATTCAGACCTGTTGTCTCCCCATGAACAGAAAGCTCTAGAAAGATCAAGTCCTTGTTTCTTGGGCCTCCAGAGGATCCACTCTGAATTATGTTTGAAATATAGCTCAATAAACCTTTATGGAGACATAAAGTATAAATTCTATCTTGATTTCATACTGACTTGTTATAGACAAGCAACTGTTCCAAAAAATGTTTTCACATATTAATTCATCTCCTTTTAGAGAATGCAGTATGCCAGTTTCTGAGAGAGAACAAAATTGTCATGTGTTATTTTTAGATGCAAGCAATTTGTGGTTAATGTTACTCTGCCAAAACAGGGTGCCAAACTCCTGGTTTTCAAACCAGGCAAGTTTATTGGATAGCTATAAAACTCAGTGTGAAGGAAAGAGGAGACATTTTCACCTAACTCAAATAATCTGACATGTACTGCCAGCCTACAAATAAGGCTGAAGCTGGAGTAGCTCTTCTTAGAAAAAAGATGAAGAATATTAATGTACCGAAATGTCTATACATGGATGCAAGGGGCATGGAAAATAAGCAGCAAGCACTAGAAGAGATACTAAACAATGAAGTTTATGAATGAGCGGGCACAGCTGAGGCAAGGTGGGCTGATTCCTGTTGATGCTTTGAATGTCAATAAAGAGGGTGACAGTCTGCACAAACAAGCAGAGGCGGGGTGGCAGGATGCAGCTGTGTTTTCTCACTGGTCTGATGCATGCAGTGGGCCCAAATGATGTTCTGTTTGCTTGAAGAAACTTAAAAATGGTGGATCAGAAGAAATAATGAACATGATGGATCCAGTGCAGCTTTTTTTTGTTCATGAGCTCTTGGAAATCCATAAACTCCTAAAAAAAACTGGTTGATAAAAGACAGTTCAAGCATTTTAAGTTAAATTAACACTCACAATTCCTTAGTAGAGCTAGAAAACACTGGATGCTCTGTTTGAATGTTGGGTGCAGTCTTATGAAGCTTCCTAATTGCAATAATTAGTATCAGCCTCGGGACGGGCCACTCACCTCTCTTTCCCACTTTGATGTCAGCTGCTGAAGGGAAGAGTGTAAATAGAAGCTGGACTGTAAACACATTTACTGAGGTCTTCGGCCCCAGTATTCTAGCCCTGAGTTATTGTTTTAGGCTGAACAGCTCAAACATACAAGAAGGAACTCTCCTATGAAATATGATACCGTAAAAAAGACATTTTAGCCAGCCCCCAGGCAAAGGTATTTTAACCATTAATTGGTTTGCGCTTGTCTCTTGCACACTGAGAGTTGATCACTGAAATCCTGCACCCATTAGCTGAACTCCAGTGCTGGGAGCCACCTGGCTTTAGGTGAAGCAGACTCAGCTTTCCAGTGGACCTGGGAGTCAAAGCTGACTTAACTGGCCAAAGGGATCCATACCATATAAGCAATGTCATGCTCAGGAATAAAAACCAGGAAAGAGAAAGAAGACGGAGTTTGGGCTTCCAAGGTGGCCATTGCTCAGCTGCTCTGCCCATGGAGAGAGTGAGTGATCTCCTTTGTAGCACTTTGGTATTTTTCTCTTTCCATCACCTGTTAAACTGTCTTTATCTTGGTTCACGGGTTTTCTCACTTTGGTTCTACCTGTTCTCTCCCAGCGGAGCTGGAAAGCTCATGTGGAAGGGTAGTCTTATGAGCATAACAATGGGAGTGCAGCATCCCAGGACGTTGTGCTAGGCATGAGGTTAACACCAGGGCTGTCTCTGAAGTCCATCAATGAGCAGTGACACCTTCAGCCTGGTTTGGCACCTGCTCCCCCAGTCCTGGAGGGATGAGATATCTCAAGAGCCTGTGAAGTAAGGGGTTAGGTACGCAGGATGCCACCTTCTGCTGGGGATCCTGGCCCACAGGCCCCTTTCCAGCTACCTTCCCACAGATGTATGCACACTACTAAGTTCCTATCCTAAGGACAGTTCATTCAGAGACACTTTTTCACAGGCACTATGGACAAGATTCCCCCACGTTTGGATTTGTCCACCATCCATTAGCTATCATTATCCCAGAAAGCCTTGAAGCTTCCTTTCTCTTCCTCAAGCCACAGACCACACCGTACCAAAACACCACTGTGGAAAACAGTCTCACATAATTTCAAACACTTTGTGGGGAAAAACAGCAAAAAATGTTATATGTTAGGTCCTCCATGGGGAGCCTGTTGGAGACTGGAAGTATGTTAGACAAGTATGTTTGCCAATTTTCTCCAAAGCTGATGGGCTGTAATCCACATCGTGCCACTGGCCAGGTTGCACGTTTGCTGTTGCAAGTGACAGTAGGCAGGTGGGCACAGCCTAAGCCTTGTTTAAAACACAATGGGGAAAGACAGGCATCTGCTGCTGAATACCTGCACGTGCCTCCGAACAGGCAGTTGCTGGGGTGCAGGGTCCTGGTCTGGGTGAGGCAGTGATGGGAACTGAAACATTATCCTCTGGTGTCTACTTGGAACGGCAGCATGACCACCTAGTCTCCTTTCCTCCTTGAGATTTTGGTTTTGTGGCTGGTTGCTGAGGTGAAAAGAGGATATGAAACCATCACATTTCACGGTGGCTGGGCAGTGTACTAAGATACACAGAGGAAGGTTTCTGGGCTGGCAGGGACAAGCAGAAAAAGCCTACATACCCAAAAGTGAGCTTTGCCAAAGGCATTTGCAGCCAGCCTCTGTCCCCAGGTGTGACCTCCTGGCCTCGGGAGGGAGCAAGGCTGCTGGGGGTGACAGGGCTCTTCATATCCAAGGTGTTACTGCCGTCCCCTCCCAGCACTTTTTGTGCACCCACGCGCAGCCCAGAGCTGAGGGGATGAAACCACAGGTGCACCTGGTGCTTCAGAGTCTTCCAACACACGTCCCAGTGTCCCCTCTTGTGGGGCTCTCTGCGCCCACGTGCCTCCCCATCACCCCGAGAGCTGATGCCCCTGCTCCCCTCCCAGCAGCCCTGCTCCTGCTGAGCCTCCCTCCCAGGCTCCGTTAGATTAGCTGAAATGCTTTTGAGCAGTAGATGCTTTCTTGCCTGGATCAGTTGGAAGACAGGGAATGCTTGTTTGACTAAGCTACCCTTTAATACTTTAACGTGAAGCTTTTATCTAGCAGAACCAGGAGTGAAACACACAGGACGAAGGCTTGTTAGCAGAAAATATTGCACCGTTGTGTTTTCTTTGGAAGCTTGGCAGCAGACTGCAACACATTATAGACACACGTGTGTCAAAGCAAGCCATGCTCCAGGGCTGGATGCAGCCTGCTGGGAGCAGGGAAGGGAGTGGAATTGGAGATGGGGCTGGGATGAGATATTGCAATCTGCAACTGCCCCACATGTATTATTAAATCCACGCTTTTAGATATAAAAACAGTGTGGGACTGTCAACATTAAATATGTCAGTCACAGGTAGAAATTGCCTAGTGTCCTGCAATTCTTATTTGCATGAAATCAAAAATAGTAGGAGGAAATCTGCCCGCAGCAGACTTTCAATTTACGTCAGTCTGCCAAAGTCTTCAGCGAAAGCAAGCCACTGTGTGAACACTTAGTCATCGCCTCCATTTAACATCCAGTGGGTGTAATGTTTGGCAGCCTAGCCCTCTGAAGAGACAGCCCTGTCATCTCATTTTAGCACATTATCCCATTATATTGTGCAGTGTAGTATCCTGGTGTAAGGAAAGCAAGGAAAACGCGTAACTATGTGCACAGGGGCACACAGCGAAAGCTGGCTTGTCTGGGGCAAGCAGAGTGCCTGTGATGAAAAAGCTGGCGGGTGGCAGGTAGAGCAGGTCAGGCGAGGGGAGCGCTGGGACTGCCTGTGTGGGCTGGGGGGCTGGAGACCAGCACCCACTCCAGCTGAGGAGCCTGTTTCCAAACCTGCTCCTGGAAGGAAGCAAAAAAGATGGTCCACACAACACGATCAGAGACAGAAATAGGAGTGGCATCACTCTGCTGCTCTCAGTACACCTTGGAAAGGTGTTCTCAGTGCCCACATACTGTGGTGCTGTGTCTTCTTCTCCTTGCTGGTGGTGAGGCCACTGGTGCTCCAGCTGCAGGGAGTATGACCAGTTCCTTGGGCTTTGCTGGCCCTTCCCAGGGACATTCACTGGGTCACACTGTGGCTCACAAATGGTCTGACTGGTGGAGACGGGAGGTTGCCCAGTGCCTGTGCTGGAGGTTCCTGCAAATGTCCTCAGAGTGGACTTAGATGTCTTTTTAGACACCAAAACCCATTCCAAATCCAGCCCTCCTGGGAATCATAGACAGGTTTTCAAGGATACCCAGGTGGATGCATGATGCCAAGTGTAAGTTTAGAAAGCACACAACATTGACATTCGCTAAATCTTCATCAGCTATTTTTCAACAAGCCCTATGATGCATTTATATCAGCAAGTGCTAAATATCTGTTTTGGTCCTTAGGTGCTTAAGATCTGTGTAATATAAAATCCAAGGCCCATCAAGGGCAGCAAGCTTTCAATGATATTCATGTCGTTGGCAGCAAGGCTCATGCAACTACCAGTGAGGTGCCACAACAGCGAGCTTTTAGACCTCCCTGATCCAGAACCCAAAATAAGAGTGGGGCTATAGAGATTACAACCATCCTGGTAAATTAAGCCTCCCCAGAAGCCTGCTGTCACAGAGGCCGGCTGGCATTGAAGCTTGCAGAGGCAGGGAGCCGCATGCAGACTGCCTCGTTGGAGAGGCCCTGGACCGTTCCTGCTCTTTGGCAGACTGAGAGCAGGCACAAGCCAAAAAAGTTTCCAGGAACCATTTGGATGATTTGAAAGTACACACAACGGAATTACAGTTTCCCTAGAGCTCGCTGGCACTCCGTAGTTGACCGTCACAGAGAGAGTCATGAGCTATCTGTACAGCCCTCGGCAGGGAGCAGCAGCAATGGGAGAAGAGACCTTCCATCCACCTTCGCCAGGTGCCCTGACTCCTAGGCTGCAGCACAGTGTACTTGCTTGCGCCCCTTCCTCCTGGCCCCAGGAACCTTGATTTTTTTGTGCATTCAACTGCGTTCTCAATATTTCCCTCAACCTCAGGCAACTCTCTGCTTTGCTGGCCAGCCACTGGCTGCTTCAGATGTTTGTTTATCTGCCTCTGGGCAGTTTATGGGGAACCTGAACAGCATGGAGTGTGAGGCAGGAAATCCTGCGAGAGCTTTGCTGCTCTGTGTTCAGCTAAGTGACAGCAAAATCCCTTCCTTGTGCTTTGTGCTCTTTAAAATGTTATCCCTGGAAAAACTGGATGGAGCTTATGTGGTGCCTTTGAAACCTTATAACAGGCCATGATGACATGAGCATCCCTGAAATTCCACCAGCGCTGAAGGCAAGGAGGTGGATATTTTTTATTTACAGCTAGCCTGTGACCTGAGCTCATGAAAGTATGCTCGTTAATAGGCCTGATACGAATGGGATTACTCTCATTACTCCCGTAAAGAGTGAGCCCACCGGCAGAACAAACATTGGCAGGATCAAGTAGCAGATGAGTCATCTTTTCCAAACACAAAAACCCAGTGAGCCGGTAAATAAACATGTTAGTTAAATTAACACACACAAACCCTATATCTATTTAAAACAACCTTGGGATAGCCACCACTGCACACTAAAATGCTGTCTAGATCTCTATCCTAACACAGGCGTCTCCAGCTAGCGCCATCCCAACGCACAGCAATCCCCCACTGAGGCTGTCCCCAGCCAGGGCAATGCTCCTAATCCAAACCATGTGCCAGCTGAGCACCAGCAGATAAACTAATAGAGTCCAGCAAGACAAACATCTGCGCAGTTGACATCTGCTCTCCTTTGCCTCCTCTACAACCTGTTTGAAGTCTGTGGGGTTTTACTAAGTAAACTAGAGAGGAATTGTGTTCACAGTGTCTGGTGCAAACAGAACAGTACCGTATTCCCCCATGGGCATTTCAAATAACTTTCAAGAATCAGTATAAAAACATAATCACTAAATTAATAAAATAATATTTAAGCTGGTAACTCTTCCCTGAGGGCTTAAAACCTTTTTTTAAAAAAAATAATAAAAATTAGGTAGGTGAGTATCTCCTGAGTGAGCTGATCCTAACAGTGCAAGGATGCAGCAAAGCAGGGCAGGATGCCTCACCAAGCAGAATTCCTCTTTGTGATAGTCTTCTGGTGTTTTTTCAGACATATTCCAGAGGGCCAAACAAGAAACGTCTGATAGGATCATGCCATGGTCAATTAGACCTCACCTATGGGAAAGTTTTACAAATGTTCAGTCCACATTTTTATTGTTAAATTTTATCCTGCTGCTCCTTGGTGGCTCCACCACTGTCATCCTTTACAGTAAGGAACTGGTCACATCGACAGTGTCTTTAAAGGCCGGATTCAGTGCCCACTGGTGTAGTGGGAGCCCTCCCAGTTACTAAATGTGAGCACTGGTCTGGGTGTCCTGAGCCTGTCCACTAGCCAAAGCAGAAGACCTGTTGTCATAGGGAGCTACGAGGTCTTGTCCTCCAGCAGAAGGCTGGTGTATTTATTTCCAAGGGTTTCTGATTCAGGGTTATTCTGATTTAGGGTCATTCTGTGCAATAGCAAGGGGCTGTTTTTCAGTGAGGCTGAGGAAGTTTATGTGTATAAAGCACTTACTGTATGTGAAAGTCAGACACAGGTAGGGATACAATGTGTTCAGCGCTGGGGAAAACACTGCTGTTTTGGTGAATATGGCATCACTGCATGTGGATACTGTGCCTTTCAAAAGAGGGAGCTGTTTGGTTTGTATGGACTTTTGTAGCCTGAGGTGTCAACTTCTAAATCGTAATGAAAGAATGTGGGGGAGTCTTTCTTCCTCTCAGCACTGGATTGTGCACAAAGACACATTTTTCCCATTGTATATCATTCTTAGAGGAAAACTGCAGCTGTCAATAATGCTTGTAGAGATTCCTTCACCTCTAGCCTTATTTTGACAGCATTATAAATGAATTACAGGACCCATTTTGGCTGTACCATTAGCCACTGGTCTCATTTTCATGGTGATTTTGACACTAGCACAAGTATCTTCTTCAAAGCTCTGCATGGGCTGGGTGCCATGTGGTTTGATGGTGAGCTTTCCCATTGAAATCCATACAAGTCTAGCACATGGGCAATTTCACAGCATGGAAATGATGTTTCCAAAAATGTACAGTGTCGATATCTTTTTCTTGGGCATGGGGCCCACTCTCTGCATTCTGAGCTGAAAAATGCTCCAGTTGTAGCAGTGGCTTTGTGCAACTTATTTCAAGAGTAAAGTCTCAGCTGCTGCAGACTTAATAGCTCCAGTGATTTCTGTTTCCACCTGATAAAATTACAGCTCATTTGTTTGCTTGTTGGTTTCATTTAAGGTTTGAATAGTGCTGATGATCCTCACAAGATCCATTTCCTTCTGTGTCTTTTGTTGAGACATGGATGCTGAATTGCGTTGAGCTGCGATGGGGGAACTCTTCATCCTAAAACAACTGGTGGGTGAAATCATGACACAGGCTGTGGCAAAGGGAGGAGGGTGATGGCCTTTGTTGGGGCTCCGATTCAGAGACCTGGTCATCTGTCCCTCAGTCCTCTTACCTGTGCCACAGGAGAGCCAACAAGGTTTGGTCTGGGAACAAAACCCCACTGTTGGAACCCAGCACAGTCACAGATCAGAATTCCTTATGATCAGTTAGCAGGAAAAAACACACCAGAGCAAATGATTCTGTTCTTATGTTGTAGAGCCACTCCATTCCCATTTAAGGTTCTTCTCCACGTGGTTTGATTTCAGCAGTCTAAGGGCACAGCATCCCCGGCAGTGGAGGATCAGACTGTGTCATTTTAATATGGAGTTTTAGCTGTGGTTCACTTCAGTAATATTACACAGGAGGCTTCAATGACTAACAGGCACCGTATAAATAAAATATATTATCATTTCAAAAGCATAACCTGTAGGTTGCTCTCTTGTGCTGACTACGACATTTGCTACTAACATTCTTCCTCAGCCATAAATACAATGAATCAAGGAAGGTGCTGGACACGGTGGTTTTAAAACCAGTCTATAAACTAAACATGTAAAAGAGGTATATAAAACATAGAGTACATAGATATACACATATATATAGTTATCCACTCACTGTCACATATTCACATGGTACAAAATATCAATTTCTTCCTTCTCAATCATATACTTTAACAAATGTAAAAATAAGTCACCAGTAAAAATAAATCAAGTGACTCAGTTGCCCACGTACTGTGAACTGTGATATGCCCTGCCTGTCAGTAGGTGTCATGCAACACCACCGTTTTTAAACACCTGGCTTGCATAAAAATGTCCCTTAAACAGGATATTCACCTCCAAATGGGTTTCGCTGGTTTTTTAAAGGTTACAAATATTCTGATTTGGGTGATGAACAAGTGTAATGTGAGCATCCACTAACGAGGAACTGCAACTAATGCCCATGTCTCTTTGGATACTGGATGGGTCACGTTTGGAAATGCAGCGGTAGCCAACGGAGCAGTGAGCTGTGTAGGCTGTAGGGTAGCAGAGAAGAGAGCTCTTGCTGGAGAGTCTAAACACAAAGGCACTAAGCCTGATACCTGCTCACCTCTATATTACCTTTTCTTTTCCCTTCTCTCCCTATGCCTTCAATAATCCAATAAAAACTCTTTTGTTTTCTGTCATAGCTGCAAACACAACTCAATAATGTCATCATACAGATCAGCCAGCTCAATTTTTCTCTAATCCAATCAATAAAATGGCCATGCTGTGCTCCCTGCTCCAATTTAAAATCGAGGATGATAGCCTGAAAGAAGTAAATCCCAGTCTGCTGCTGATCAGACCTTAGGGTATCGTTTTGTTTGGCTGCTGTTTTCACAGCTTGGTCATATGGACATTAAACCTGCAAATGCAGCAATGACGCTAAACGAAGTGAGGACAAAACAAAAGTTGAATTGTACAGATTTTAGGCTGACTGGAGCCCTCAAAGAGCTCATCAGATGCCCCAGCCATGAGTTAGGTGGGTGTCTGGGTGGCTGTTAGGAAGGAGGAGGGTTCAGTCACATACCTAGTGTCACATGTGTGAGTGACATGACAGACTACAGGGACTTAACGTTTCTATACCCCAAAACCTAGATTGATCCACAGCCCTGAGAGGTTCAGACTGCCCTGAGACAGGGCATTAGATTTAGCGGTTTAGGTTGGCCAGGCATTTTCATTCCAGCTCCCTCTGGCTAATTCCTGATAACACTTTGAACGTCTATTGATCAGGCAGAAATATTTCTGTTTGCTCCTGCAACTGAAATCTCATTTGATTTGTTGGCATTAAGCCATCACTGTGTTTTAATATGAAGAGAATGATTTTTTTTTTCAACATCTATAAAGAAGAAAATTGTTGCAACTCATGTTTGGTTTTTTTTTTTAAACAGCTTCAGTGCCAAAGCAGCTGGGGGAAGCAAGTCTGAATTTGTCAGACAGATAGATAGCCCTTGTTGTAAAGAACTGTCTTGGAGTGTTCCGGTTAAAATTGGTTTTGATTTGCCAGAGTTAAGAGCTGTTGAGAATTGCACATGCAGTAAGTGTTTTAACACTGATAATGCTGAGCTGGGAGCTGGCAGAAGCTGGCTGCTGCCGGGGCTGTGGTCTGGCCAAGTTCGCTGAGGCACAGGATATTGGAGGTCCCCAGGGGCTGGAAACCAAAGGGGCCAGGTGGAGGGATCTTGAACACTAAATGAAGTGAACTGGAGCCAAAAAGTGACAAAGTCCCCATGGGGATCCAACCTCTCCAATCCAGCACTAAGGGTGAATATTTTTTTCTCCTGTGCAAAGTCACACTCACTAGGGGAGATGCCATGCTGGTGTTGCCAGTAAGGTAGCAAAGTACTCTGATGGCATATTGATTTTGTACAACGTAAGATGCTTCATGGAGAGAGATTTACTGTGTGACTGATAGAAAGGCAGCTGTGTAATCAGAGAAAATGGTGTCTACTAGCAGCATCTTATTTATGGTTGTTTATTGTGAAAACACAGAGCACCCAAGAAGGACTGTTATTTTCTCTTTAAAAGCTCTTGGAACAGCTTCCCAGCACCACATCCAACACTGCAGTTAGTGAACTATTGGACTAAATAACTTGGGCCGATGTTTTGTTAACAGATATGTATTACTGATAGCATATTTACTAATCTATCACTTGAATTGTGGCCATGTCTTGACTCTAATCAGAACCTCTGGGGCAGCAATAAACTATGCAATGCCACAGCTGCACACCGCTGACACAACCTCTCCCCCTTCCCCAGAGAGCTTATTAACCTCCTATTTATGTCATTGTTTCTGCATCCTGTATATGGCCACAGCATATCCATCTATAGGTCCAGCACCTGGTGATGAGGAGAGAGAAGATGTGGATGGTGGTAATGTAGTTGTCTGCAAGGTTGTCAATAGAATCTATAGATTGAGAAAAGGATGTAAGCATAGAGCATTCAAACAGCTGGAATATACAGAGAGAGAAAGAGAGAGGGGTGGGTGTGTGAGAGAGAGTGAAAGGTAGAACTTAATTCATATGATGTATTCAAATATACGTCTGACAGATACACAGTTTCCAGATATATGACAAGGCAGCAGAAAGAGAAGGGTGGAGATGCATTTGCAGAGATATCAAGTTCTCCAAGCAAGAGAAAATATGTAAATATAGCAAATATCTTGGAGCAGCAGAACTAGCAGAGGCTGGTTTCCTATGAATTTGTGTCCTGGCTTGACTATGTGGCATATAATAACATGTGAGCTCCAAATGACTATTTCCCATGTCTGGGAACCTTGGCAGGGTTTTACAGCATCTAAGAAAGTTTGGACGAAGCTTCTGCTGAAACCTTTCCTTCAGTGGCAATGACAGCACAGCTCTTTCCTCTACTTGGCTGCTGATTTTCATTAAATCTGTAGGGACTCAGTACCTCTGAGATTGTCAAATATGGTTGAAATTAGTCAAGAGGTTGAAAATTTATTAGTAACACATATAGATGCACACACGTGCAATGCGTGCTTTCAGAAGCATGGGCTCATAGGAAGCCAAACTGAGAAGAATATGTAGAAAGCTCTCTGATCTCTAAGCTGCTCCTTCCCAGTGTGAAGGAAACCAGCAGAATGCAGTTTATTAAAATATTCGTCAGTGTGTTCCTAATTTAAAATACGGTTCTTTCTATAGGACAAAAAAAGAGGTGTGTCTCTCAAGAGCTGAACAAGAGGCAGATGCGTAGCTGTTCAGAGATTGTAGAGCTGGAGGAGAGCTACGCCCATGGAGTCCCATATCATATGTCGCTCCTGCTAAAGAACATACAGGCAAGCTAGGTCCCACATGCATAAGGCACGATTAATGCCATAAGCTGAGGAATACTTTAATAAAGCTGTAGCTGGAGTTCCATACCCAATTCTACTGCCATGTGGTAATGAAGAAGAATTCATCCAGGAATGGGACAGAGCAGGCCTTGAGGGATGTTCAGAGATTTGAGCATTTATTTTTTGAGGCAACACTAAGAAAAGAGTGACTTGTTTAGCTTAGCAAAATGGAGGCTGGGAGAGAATATGGTCATTCTCTGTGAAAATATCAGAGGCAAGCGTGAGCAAGGCAGAAATGCTGGTTAAATGTAGAGACTATTGCTAGCACTAGAGCTCATGTCTCTAAGATAATATTCTAAAATTATACCAAAAGTTGAAAGAAGCTACATAGTGAGCAGAGGAGTTAATTCCTGTATGTGCATTTTAACAGAAGTAGAAGTACATAATAAACTCGTGTTAAGCTGTAGCTTAATAAAAGATTGCCAGGAGGGTGTTTGATGCAGTGGCGTGCGACTAGGGAGTTTGGACTCTGCAACCCAAGGTGTCCTCCTTCCTCATGAGGACTTCATTCAGCAGTAAATTTGGAGGTTAAGCTTTTCACTGTGTTGGAAAAGCTGTATGTGCTGTAGGATAGGTCTCAGTGCAAAGCCACATTCAGCATTGAAGGAGGATGGGGGTCTACTCAGGGATAAAGGGAAATTTAGGCCCCCTCCCCCCTGTGCAGCACACCAAGTGACATACCATGCAAGACTCCAAGGGACATGGCTGCAGCTCCACCACGGCCCCCGCTTAGCCTGGCACCACGTCAGCTCCTGCTTAAAGACCATCCTGTTAGCAAGAATCACAGTGCTCTGTCCCATCTCATTACTTTATCATTTTCTTTGCTCGTGCTGTTTACTGGGCTTGCAAAGTGTGTACAGCCTACAGGTGGCTGTAAGAACTTGACTGAAATGGTAATTAAGCAAATTCTGTACAACACAGATATGGGTACTGTGGAAGGCGTCAGCCATAATGACAATGCTGTTGGACATGCATAATTGAATGTCACTAAGCCACCCAACAGCGTTCCATGTGGATTTGTTTTCTTTTTCCCTGATACTGCTGAACAGATTGGTGGGAGTCTGAGGGGAAGAAAACAGGGAGAATTATATTCTGACTTGCACCCTAGATGCTGAGCCTCACCTTGCATCAGCTCTCCAGCCTGAGATTGTTTCTCCCAATGTGTAGGAGTAGGAGAAATCTAATTCCTAATGTGGCGTGTAGAGTGTATTTCAATCTCTCTTTATGTTTATCAGTAGCATAAATCTCTTTTCTTACAGTGCAGAACATCTCTTGGAGTCAGGAGAGCATTGACCACATGCTGCAGCAGTTGGAGAGGCATGCCTCCTAATTACTGGCACTCTGCAGCACTTACATCAACATTTGCTATTGCAAGTTATAATAATGAGCCACAGCATGGGTTGGATCACATTAGCTTTCTTCATACTTATTGTTTTTTACCCTAGTTTTTTCCTTTCACTTTCTACCTTTGCACACCAAGGACCTCCCTCATCCTGAGACCATGAACAGGCTCCAGGTCTGACAAAACTTCTGAGTTGAAACAAAGGGAAATGAAAACACTAACCCCATCTGGAATTTGTCTGAGACAGAGATTTCCCCTGAGCTACTCTCACATATTTCAAAAAGTATATTTGGGTTAATGTTCCCCACGGTATGGCAGGCCTGGCTGTGACAGTGTGCGCTGGTGTTACAGAACAATTTTCCCATATCAAGTGAGGAGGAAGCTTTTGTAGATCATAGGCAGAGAAAACTGGTTGTATGTTCCTCTAGTTCTGTGGTGTTAGGCATCTTCAGTCAGACTGAAAAGATATCACAGGAACCGACGGAGCACTGAGTTACCAGAGTGAATCAGTGAGGTCCGCTTAAATGGATGGAGATCCAATGCTTTAAAACACATGTGAATGTCAGGAGAACAGGGATTTTATATGGTTAGCTCTTTGTGGTAGCCTCCTTTTCATCTCTTACATCTCTTGCATCTCTGCAAGTTCCTCGTGAGCAGGTAGAATTAGCAAAGGCTGGACAACTCGCAGACAGCTGCAGCGGACGCTTCAGGACACCACACGAGCCCTCACCACCCTTTTAACAGACATTTCCCTCTGGGTGTTTCATAGATTATTTCACACCATCTGATGTCTGTGGTCTGAGAGCTGTTGCTGATGTGGTGGACTCCCTCCTGTGTCGCTCTGGTTTGTGACCAGCACGAGGAGCAGAGTGCGGAGGGTGCCTTCCTCCTTTTCTGTAAATTGTTCCTGTCCCTGGTCACCTTTACATCCAAGTGATTGCTGAAAAGTCAGCTTTCTCTGTGTGAGCAATTGCTGATCTGTCTGTGGCAAAGCCCAGCCAGCATCAGCTCAAGACCTCCCCACCTCTTCCCTGCAGCACATCAAGGATGAGACGTAACATCAGAAAGTCCAGCTCACATTGTCTTCTCAGTTTGGACTCTACAAAGAATTACTCCCAGAGGGTGCCCAAGCCCATACCCTGGATCCTCCCTCACCAGAAAGCTATTTCCCCCTTACTTTTCTACCTGGTAGAACAAATCATCATTCCTTCCATCCACAGGCCCCCGTAGTTCCTCCTTGGCTGAATTAATGTACACCAGCAGCCTGGAGGCTCACGGAGAAGCTTTCCGCAGCATGTGCTTGGCTCCTACGACAACTCACGCAGAATGAAGCAAAGTACACCCCATGCAGCACGTGAAACCTGAACTTTAACTGCTTTATTTTCTAGTCTTTTCTTTCTCTCTTATTTTGATTAATACTTAGAAAAACACTACCAGTGCTGAAATAATTGCTGGTGTCTTGACTAGTAACTTGCGTTTTCAAGCTTAAGAAGCTAACATTGGTCATAACACATCAGTCCAAAGGGGCGTGTTGCCCAATATCCTATTTCTGAGAAAAAGCAAGGCAAGAGCACAGCTACATATACTAGTACAGCCATGAAATATCCTCCCTGCCTCCAGCAGCTTGGGGACTATGCAGGCTGTGCAGGCAACTTTTTTATGAATGATAATGTGATGTATGCTCTCTATTTTTAGTCAGCCAGCACATGTATGAAGCTTCTAGGATTTTAGTCTACTCAAGTAGGAGGCAAAAAGATTTTTAGGCATTATTTATGTCTATATAGAAAGAGGAAAGTACTGTTTATTTCTCCCAATGTATTCCTATTTTCCTCTTATTCTCAAGGTCCTCCATGCTAGAACGGTAAATATACCTGTGAGTTAAACACATCTTTTTGGTTGAAACTGATATGAAGACTTACTGGAAAAAAAGGTAAAATACTGTCCCAGTTGAGTCTGATTTTTTCAAAATAAAAATCCATATTGATTAATATTTGTTAAATCAGAAGATGGATGGTCAAACAACCAGATAAACAGTGTTAGTTTGCTAGCTGTTCTCCCAAACCAGAGCCAAGATTTTTTAATAGTGCCAAAGACAAGTGTCAATAGGTGCCAAAGAAAGTCTGTACAATGCATAACAGGAAGTTTTAGTGGTCCTACCAAGTCTAGAAATCATGCTACATGCTCTGTCTACTGATCTGCTACATACATATGTGCTATAGCATAGCTAAGTTGCCTAATTTGAAGTATTACTCACTCTTCAACTCCCACTGATCTCAATATTAAGGCTTTTGGGGAAAAAAAACCAACACAAAACAAAATAAGGAAAAGATTTGGCTATCTTTTCAGGAGTCTAGACGTGGAGACAGAAAAATAGCCAAATCCTGGCACCAGATGTCTGATGGTGTGCTTGAAGAATTAGTAAGACTAGATAGACAAGCAAAATGGAGAGGAAGGCTTCATCCTATATAATAGGAATGTATCTGCAAGCAATTATTATGTCATTATAATTTCACAAACAATACATATTAACCAGTACACAAATCTCCGTAAGTGCTAAATTAAATGTTAACCATTATATTCCAAATGCTTTATCACAAGAGACATTTTGTGACCTCAGAAACTAGTTTCCCTTCCACTCAATTATCTCTATTAACTGGTAATGTATACTGAATCCCTGCCATGTGTTTCATAATGCTGGTCCTCATTAACTGAGTAAACAGAAGTACAGCCTCATTGGCAAGGCAGCTCAAGTGACCAGAAAGCAGAGATCACTCTGGCCAGAGATCATCCATCATCAGCCCCAATGCCAGGGTATGAAGTTAGCATGTAATTAATAGTCACTTGGGGTGAGCAGGACCACAGATGGAGTCCGGAGCAAGCACACCACTTCCACAAAAGCCCACGGCTACATCAGGGTGCAAGACTTTGCTTTATAGGAAGCATTTAACAGCACCAGGTGGATTTCAATCCCCCCAAAACCTGGAACAATTTGTAAAGCAAAACAACATAAAACCAAAAAGCACAGGGCACACAAACACATAACCCACTTTTGTTTTCTCTCGTGCAGCAGTGCAAAATTGGACAATTATCCTTCCCTTGAAAGACTTGAATTATAAATTACATTTCTAGATGTCTATAAATGGGCAATTCTCACATTGTCATGTAGTGGGCCTGATGCTTATTAACTTGACCTCATGTATAAAATGGTATCAAACCAAGTGCGCGCTTCAGAAAAACATTTAAGCACATGCTTAGGTTTAAGTGCTGCAATGATGTTGATGGGAGTAAAGCTCATATTTAAATACTCTGCAAAGCAGGGGTGTCATTACAAGTTGAAAAGCAGCCCTGGCCTTAAACTGCTCTCACTCCAGAGTGGCTGCACCCACTTTATCTCACTCTGCAGCAGTTTGAACGGCCAAGCAGAGAGCACAGCTGTGCAGAAACAGCCCCAGCCCCAAAATCCACTGGCTTCAGTTCTGCTGGCCTCTCTCCAGCATCGGTATAATTCCAGTTCAGTATAATTGCACGAGCACAGCTTGAATCTCTTCTCACTTCTGGAAGTGTAAATCACAAGTAAATCCTCTGAGGAGGGGACTGAGTAGTGGAAACAGGGAGAGAGTCAGGCCAGCTCTTTTCTCCGTAGGTACTCCGTAAAATCACTTTGCTGGAAAAAACAACCCCTAGGAAAAAAAAAAAATTAAAAGGAAGAAGGTTTCTGTAAAACTGTCACACACAACAGCTCAGAATTTCCTACTGTGCTTCTGTCATCACCTTCTGATCACCCTTTAGCTTTGTAGTCTATCTTATTCTTCCTGAGTTTTCCAAGCCCAGTTCTCCCCTGACAACACCTTAGTGTAAATCTACCAACTGCTTTACACATGATTTACACCAGCATAAGTGGGCGAGTGAAGAGATGGCCCCGGTGGCTCTTACCTTCCCACCACTGAGCATCTTTATCACAAAGACTAAGGATCACACTCAGCACCTTGTCCCTTGTGGGCTGGCTTGTGCAGACGCGGAGTCCGTTATGGGATTTATTAACGGAGAAGGTGGTGATGGCAGTGCTGTTCTTCCTGCAATTTGCATAAAATCTGTGCAGAGAGGGAGAAAAATTGTGAACATCTGGCTATATCCGTAGCCGGTACAGAATTCCATTACCATGTTGGCACGAGCCCGTGAGCACGGCACTGCTAAATAATTCATTAAATTAGCAGAAGTTGCATGTGGAAGACGTACACTAATCTAACGCAGAGGAATACTGTTCTCTATGGCAGAACAAGCTCTACAGGAACGAGGTATTCACCACCTGATGTCGAACCAAAGCCTAGAAGGCCTTGTTCTTCCTCCAGTGAATTTAGTATGCAATAAAAGCTTGGAGAAGACTCGTTGCCCGGTCCCATGGATGCTCATTGTGCACCACAGGGGACAAGGACAGCTGTTCTCCTTCCCTGTGGCCGTCATATCACTGGGCTGCAGAGAGACCCTGTTCCACCACTGTCAAGACAGAAAATGAGATATAAGCAGGAGTAACACCGAGTGTGTTACTTGGTGTAGCAGCTTGCCCAGCATCACTCTCTAGATGAAGCTCTCTGTCAGGCAAGACGCGTGGCTTCTGCTCCCCTTGAACTCTCCCATTGCACGGGTGTCTGTGTCTCCCAGCCCCTGGATGAGAGCCGCAAGGACAGCACAGTGAGACCTGAGCCTGAGGCTCAGCAGGGCACACAGAGCCCCAGGGCCAGCTCCAGAGCTCCCAGTGCCCAGGCTGAGGTCCTTGGCTGTCTCAGAGGGCCTGGGAGCAAGTCCCAGGGCCGGGACTCCTGCTGCGGCTCAGTGCATCTCCCCCCTTGGGAGAGCCATTTCCTTGCTGTGCATTATGAGATGTTTTGGGGCGTCCTTGATGTCTGCAAATGGTTCAGTTACTCAAAGGATTAAGACATAGAAGAGTCTGCTTCAGCAGCAATGAGAGTATAACCAAAAATCAGCATCAGCTGGGGAACCCAGACAAAGGCAGCACAAGTGTTGGTCACTTATTCATGATTAATTCAACCATCTCTAATTTGCCTAACAGACAGAATTTGCATTTACTCTGAATTTGCTGTATTAGCTTCCATACAGCGTGACATTGGCTCCTTGCAAAACCCATTTCTCATCTCTTTGTAAGCTAAATATTTCCAGCCTTTTTTCTTTCCTTTTTTTTCCCCTCTTTCTTTATTTTTAAGGCAATGAAATCAAGTACAGTTCCTCTCTATTGTTTTGCAAACAACTGCAGACTAAAAGAGCAAAACCATGTCAGATCTCCACATCACCTGAATGAATGTCGTTCTCAGAAAGGACAGTGCTTTCATCTTAATTGCTAGCTAGCAACAAAAGTGTTGGAGTTCAGCACTTCAGTATAAATCAATGATGGAGAAAAATCGTAACAATTTACTGGAAAAGAGAGTATCTTTTATTGTGGGGATTTTATAATGCTGCAAAGGTAGGAGAATTGCATAGCCTACTTGCTCTGCTAACACAATATTTATAAATCCTTATTATGCCAGTTTCCATCATTTTAATTTTTTTTTTCCATTCCTGAGCAATTTGCAAACACTGTTCTGTTTTCTGATAAACACTGAAATACAGCTACCTTGCAATACCCAGCACTTGTGAGTTTACAAATGAGCTGTGCAAAGTACTTGTAATTTAAAACTTATTTTTTTAAAAAACATACACAGGTCTGAGACTGCAGAGATATAAAGTATCACCCTGAACAGGCATGTGATTCATTGCAATGCATTTAGTGTCAGGCCTTTCATTATTTAGCATGAAACCTGGCCCCTGTGGCTGGCCCCACTCCAGTGGGTACTGCAGTTCCCAAACTCATCCCCCCATAATCATGTAGCCTGATCTAGCGGTGCCTCAGCCCAGTGCAATGATTACAATGATAAAAAGGGGACTAGTGATCTGAAATATCCATCCATGAAGGTCTATTGGGTATGCAGAAGCAGAGGTGCCTAAAACCATGGACACCAGTGGGTATCACCTTTCTCAAGAGAGAACTTTCTATTACAGAGCATTAAACTGAGAATTCCTTAAAAAAAATATCTCTAATTAAATAGGATTAGTATGTCTTGTAATTAAAGATTAATCTTTCTGGCTAAAATGCCAAGACTTTATTATAAACAAAACCAGCCTTCTCCATAAGTCCGTGGTGATTGAGTGTTTTAAACGAGTACCCACAAGCCAGTGTGAACCACTCACATTGCCATTTGAAGTTGACATCCAAACTTCTCCAGCAGCTGGTCCCTGTATCCAATTAGTTTTCTTGACAGGGCTTGAATATTAAGTTGTTGTGGGTTTTAATTAAATATTGAAGAATTATGGTGACATGGCATGACAGCCTACTGCAAAATAATTTACAATATCCTGTTACATTGTTATTTTAAAACAATTTTCCTAGCATGTTTAATCTTCTTAAAACCTGCTGCTAAACAAAATTACTGTATTTTGCTATATATCAAATAATGATAAATGGCATCTTGCATTTACATGTCTTCCATATCCAAGAAGCACTCCTTTTTACCTGCCTCCCTCCTTCCCTTAAAGTAAAAAACATTGCTTTCCATCATTGAGAAGCCGAGTTTTTTAGAACAGATCCTCAAGGGGGTCACTTATATTTTTAAAATTTGGCTTATGCTGAACATGTGCTATTACCATCAAAGGCAGAGAGGTCAAAATGGATATTACAAACCTGTACAAACCAGCTTTGTCCGGCTGCTCAGGTCAAAAAGTGTGTCTGATGTTTTGATGCAGTTTGTGCATTGGCTGATAAATGAATCACAAAATCCACTGTTCAACATAAATTAGGTGTGTAATAAAGTGGACTGGACCCTGTCCTCCCTTTCAGCTGCAAAACCACACAGAGCATGATGAAATTCCTTGGCAAGTGCAACCCAGAGCAGGATTTACCTGGTAAGTGCCAGTATCAGCAGGTACTGTGTCAACCTAATTTAGAAATGTCTACAGAGCTGGGCTGATGCTTCTTTTCAGGTTTTTATGCAATGCCCATCCCCTCATTAGCCAAGCAGTGATCCGCTGTGCTTATCCTTCCACACATCCTGAGATCATGTGTTTAAAATATACCTTCATCTTATCAATATTCAAATAGCACTGGCTATCTGAATGGCGTTAGAATTGAATTTTTGAATCAGGTTTGTTTAAACTATACCAGAGGAGGAATATAAGATCTCTGAGCACACAGTACATTTTTCAAAGGTTAGAAAGATCTTTTTTCCAGCACAAGTAGGAAAAAATGCAGAGTTAATTTTGACAGCACAGACACTGCTGCCATTGTGCAGGCAGAAACTCGAACTTCCCAGATGCTTTGCTGGCTCAACACTCCATTAGACTTTTGAAAGGGAAGAATACATGCTGGAAATTTTTTTTTGGAGGAATAGCTCAAGAGCATAGTCATAGACTGCTTTCACAAAAAGCATTCTGGAAGCCACATTTTGTTTTAAAAATTTTATTTTTATTTTTCTCTTTATGTTTCTCTTTATAATCTCCACCTTCCAGGAACATAATAACACACTGCTGTTTCCCAAAATCATAGGCGTGGCAAATGAAACTTGGGCCAGCATCATCAACAGTAGAGCTAAAAGCAGACAGCACAGGTGCCATTTATTAGCTTTATCAGGGCTATAGCGTATAGATGGCTTGGCATGCTCCCTCTTCCCCAGACCACATAGAGCAGGGACTACCCAAGCAATGTCAGCCTGCTCCACTGCTGGAGGGAAAGCATTTCAGTAACAGATTGGGGGGGAAAGAATTATTTGTGGGCAGTGTGATCTTCTCTTCTCCACCTGCAGAACCGTGTTCAATTTCTACTGTGATTTAATACCTTGGTATTTAATGCCTTGGTAGTGCAACGTAGAATCACAGTATGCTTTGGGTTGGGAGGGACCTTAAAGATTATTCTAGTTCCACCCCCCCTGCCATGGGCAGGGACACCTCCCACTAGCCCAGGTTGCTCAAAGCCTCATCCAGCCTGGCCTTGAACCCCTCCAGGGATGGGGCATCCACAGCTTCTCTAGGCAACCTGGTCCAGTGCCTCACCACCCGCACAGGAAAAAAAAGTACTTCCTAATATCTAATCTAAATCTGCCCTCTTTGAGCTTAAAACCGTTATTCCCTGTCCTAGTGCTACACCCCCTGATCAAGAGTGCCTCC
>NW_010126292.1:0-19177 GCF_000699245.1 Pterocles gutturalis
TCTAACATTCTGTGATTCTGTGATCATCCTTGCATTTGAGGCTTTTTAAAGGTTCTAGAAAATCCAGAAAACCCCCAAATATCTTCCTCTGCTCCTCTGGTGATCAGCTTTTGAGAACCTCAGGAAACAATTTCAGATTACTGGATCTGTATATTTGACAGCAGACTTTCCACAGCCTTCACCTTCACTAGATGTTCAGAGATGAAAAATAGCCAAGCAGGGTGTTTTGTTTCCTCCTTTATCCATATAATGTAAGAGCCTTGAAGGAGTTCAGTTCAAGAAAGTACTACCTATGTTTTCCAGAAAAATCAGTGTCTGAAGCTGCTAATAAATGGTGACAGCCTGTGCAGCCCTCTTGTATACATGTGTAGCCCCATAGCAGGAAGGGCAAGTTTAGAACTGGGCTTCCCACATTGACACCACCTTTCCCCCTTGATTCTCTTTTGATCTCCAGGCAGCAGCTATGCCTCAGGTCTTCCTTCTAATCTCCATGACCTAGGTCTACCTTGGAGTTCATAAAACTGCCTGGTGGAAACACAGGGATCCCAACCATCAAGTCCCTCTTCACCTTGGATAACCCCCACACACACGTACTATATCTAGACTCCAGCTTGCAGAGTTCTACTGGCAACTTGACTCCTCTGCCCAGATAATGTACACATGCTATTTTTCAATATATTCCAGCATTCAACATAGACAGTCAGAGCTCCTAAACACTTCCTTTGAATATAAAGCAGAACACACTGCAGCTGTTCAAAAGAAAATAGCACTTAGCAGAAGAAAAGCACGTGTTGAGGGTACTCACTGATATGGCAGATATATACAATGCACTGAAGTGAGCCAGCAGGAACCAAAAAGCATCCATTTCTCCATCTAGGTGAGAAAGTACTGTCAAGAAGTTAATTGCATAAGATAAGCACAAGCAGAGGAATACAAAATTGACATTGTGAAGTTTCAGAAAACAGCTATGCTGAACAGTCTGAGTTTATTCTCTTGAGGCCTAGCCCATCAAAGAAACACAAATTTTAAAGATCAACAAATAACTTAGCAAGTTATTGCTACCACAAAGTGGTTTGCAGTTTTCAATTTCCTCTGTCTTATCAGTAGTCACTAAGCATTAAATGTCATGTCAAAAGCAAGCTAGCAGCCCTAACAAACACACAGCAGGAAACTACGGGAAAACCCATAAAATCCAAGCTTGAAGTCTCAAACACAAAGTTACTGACATTCCCTTATGGAACTACCTACCTTTACACAAATAAATTGCTCTGAAGTACAGAACCTGTGGGTGGTAACCATGTCATCTCAAATCAGCCATGCTATTCCTGCATTATGGAATTTATTATTAAATTTCTAAAGTGAAGCCTATGTGTTTGCAGAACTTCTGTTACCTCTTCAATGCCAAAACCACCATCTAGAAGCACTGCTACTCACTATGACGGTCTTAAATGAATGGAGGCAGTAGTCGTTTACTCACGTGGCAGAAAAAAAGTCATTATGAAATAAAACTGATTTTTCATCTGGAGGAAAGACCCAAACCACTGTGGCCAAGGTTGGAAAACCACATAGCTGTTCCTCCTTTGCATACCATACTAAGAAAATAAGTTTGCAGTAGCTTCCTCTCTAAGCTCTGTTTAACTCCTTTTATTCATATCCTGAACCCTGTGCTATGAGGGAATGGAATTATCTCCAGGTACCACTGAATCCATCCATATAATTCTAAGATAAATTGATATGTAACACTAACACAAATCCATTCCTGGCACAGACAGACGTGAACCAGCTAGGATGACATTTCTTCCTGGTGCATTAAGATGGTGGATAGAAGGCTATCATGCTAATTTGCTGAATTTTTGTCTTAGATCAGACCGTGATTCTTAGAAAGGGGTGCATATATCTGTGTTTGAACCTACCAAAATGGGAATCCATTTTCAGATACTCTAACTCAAGAACTCATTCAGTCTCCTCACCATACAGGGCCAAAAAATAAAAAGGAAAAAAAAAAGCTAGAAGTGTGGAAATAAATCCAAAGCAGAAAACACCCTTAGATTTATCTTTCTAATTTTTGTTTAGCTTTTAGTATCTGTGTTATCATTAATAAGAGTCAGAAGACTAGTTTAAAGCTTTCCCTTCATATATCTGGCATACAAATACCCAGTATAAATACCAGTTCCACAGAGTATACTTCTGATTATTGCAATATATCACCAAGGTTTTTTTTAGCTTAATTTTATAAAAACAACAAGGGATCATAACATGCCAACAAACATTCACGGTTACTATAGCAAGAAAACTCAGCTCAACACTTCTAACTCCACCTAATACATCTCTTTTAAGTGAATCACAGAATACATATTTTGTATTCTTGTAGGACAGTATTGTTATATCACCCAAAGATATATTTCCATTTTTTTTAATTACTTTTATTACGGTCTGGGGCATCAGTACAGAGATAAAAACATTTGTGGGTCACTCTCACCAGACAGGGTGTGAACACATCACTACAAGAAGTCAACTTACAAAAGCTCCACCCTTAAGAGTTTTGAATATCCTATTTATAAAAGTTGTCTAGCATGATAAAAATATTAATTTATCCCTGCTTTAGATCCTCAGATCTTGCACACTTGAGGAATTCAAACTAAACACTATTCTGAGAATTTTAACAAGCTGTTTTATCACCATGTCCACTCACAAGATGTACCAAGCTTCCTTGCCTCTTGTCTAATGATGAACTGGAATCATACGAACAGGCTGATCTGATTCTCTAAAGCCATACTTCTAAAGCAAAGTGAGGTCACCACCACTTTTGTGAGAAAAGTGGTAAAACGATTCTACAGCATATGTAATCATTTCACCTGGGGTGAGGTGGGAGGTACAACTATCTTGACACAAAAATGTTAGTATACACTAGGCATAACACAAAAGTTTGCAAACCATCGACTGAGAGACAACTGACTCCTTATTCCGCATGAAGATTATAGGCAAGAAGACAGTTCTGCTTTATGGCTGTCAACCATACTGCAGTACTCCACTAGTGCCCATAAAGTTATTTCTCAAAGAATGCATGTGTTATTTTCAACATACAAGAAACAGCCTGACAAGCAATGGAAAAAGAACTGAAACTGGAAATGCCCGATTAATCATGCATTTTGAGATCCTGATTTTACACTGGGTTTTTTCCGTAGCAAGTGGAAGCACCTGGTAAATGACATGGCTTATACACCACAGAATAGCTCTCCCCACCGTAAGTCAGCACCAGACTATGACAAATACATCTTGCCAGACAATTACTTTGAACATCCTTAATGAAATTAATACAGTAGTGATGAAGTCAAGGACATTTGCTCTCCGTAAGCCACTTTTAATCTAGAAGAGGACTTCGTAGTTTGAGGGCTGACTGTAGCAAAAACAACCCCTTTCTTCTAAAACAACACCAAGACAACACACACAATTCCCCATGCAAAACTTACTTCCTTTTTTACTGACAGTGTCAAACTCACATGTTTAATATTTCTTGGCCCTCTGAGCTTGTTTGCACTACATTTATGGTAATTACTTTTCTGATAGCAAATACCTGAGTAGATCAAAAGCATCTGCATTTGACAGCTACATTGCTCTGAAACACCAACCCACCTGCTTCTTTTTGAGTCTTCTTGTGTAGAATAGCAGTGCTTCCCAAAAGTTTTCTGTTATTTCCCTTTAAAACTAGTTTTGAGACTTTGAAAGCAACAGAACAGTAACTTATAGTTTAGGAAGAGATGGAATATTAGCAGCTATTCACTTAAGAGAGTTATGACTCCTGCACCACATGCAGAACTGCTATAGATACAAAGACGTGATCATTTAACAAAACATCCACCATCACATTGGGCAGCGATTAGAAGTTGATGTGCATTATGCCAGAAGAATGTATTGTTCTAGCTTAACAGAGAGCCATTCAGGAGACAAGAAACAAGCTGGCAAACAACAGAATAGGTTCTGATAAGCAGTCTGGAAGCAATTATAAAAGCAACAGAGCAACCATAAGATTGATATACTATTTCCAACCTCAGGCTAGGTACAGGCCTTAATTTTTTTCCCAATGTTGGGAGCTAACCAATTAGACCTAAAGATGACCAGAGAGCAAAACAGTCTCTGGAAGAATGGGTGAGTCAGGAGGACAAAGTCAATTTTACATGAGCAAAACAGGAAGGAGGAAATATTACCAGCTGCAGATAAAGAACCATGTCAGACAGGCTCTGGGTTGGGAGGTCTGCGGGCTGCCAGACCTATGGGACTTCTGCATGGAACACGGTGAGGTGTGAGTACAGGCTTTAAAAAGGGAAATACTTTCTTTCTAAATAAACAATGCATTATTTTAAGACCACCACCAGGAGGGTAAGAGGGGTGCTGACTAATATTATTTGTTCCAGGCAAAAGATCTATCCCTGAGACAAGCCTGGGGAGGTAATCACAGCTGGTCCCAGGAAGAACACTCCCCAAAAGGTGGGCCTTTGAGTTGGAAAAATTGAGGGAATCCATCTTAAGAAATGCTTATGATCAGCGTCATTGACCTGGAGGGGAGATACCTGATGCTATCAAGAGTCTTCTCTCCCCCGTGTGCTGGAGATAGTGCTTTGAAATATCTACCAAAACCAACTATTGGTACTGCATTCATTAACTTCTTTTAAAAGCATACCAACAATTGACAGGATGTAAAAACACTAATTTTCATGCTGAGCAGTCTACCTCCACAGGAGTCAGTGATTTTTCAGGCGATACCTCCCATTTAAAGGTTGCTATTATTTCTATCTTTTATAGTCATGGCAAAGCAGTGTATTTCTTCAGGGTTCGCTCTTTCAATATGTCCAACATAGCTAGCTCTCATTCCTCCTCGATCCAGCCTTACTCTGTCATTGCTTCACAGCACGTTCAAGTGCTCAAATTCAGTCATTCACTAATATAATGCATTTGTTACTACATGCCACTTTTCAAGCAGAACTTCAGAAGAAGTTCATTCTTCTGAACAATTTATGCTTTTGGACATCCAACTGTTCTTCAAATTCTTCTCCAACAGCTCAATCCAAAACATTCCAGTTCATCTCTCACTATATTCAGTGTCTAACTTTCATAGCCCTACTTCCCAAAATTATCAACCAATGAAACGTGAAGCAAATGTTTAGTTTAACTCCTCCAACAAGGGGCACTTCTAAACACATTTGGGCCAGTATTATGGGGTTCATGCCAAAGAATGTTGCATGTTAGCTGAGCAATGCAGTATATTTTTTCCAATTGCTTCAGCCACTAACCAACCATGTGACATCCTGAATGATTACTTCTTTAAAACATATAATGAAAGAATACGAAAATAAAAAAGCACGAACAAACTCAATTACATACAGTCAGAGATCAATTAAACAGTACAAGATGTCTGTAGTTTGGGCCAGCTAAGACCTTATTTTTTAATGAATTATTCTGTTTAGCATCTACATCTGGGTAATGCTTATGTTTCTTGCAAACTACAGAGCCTTAAGGTCCCTTAATGAAGATTTCATCTTCTTTTCTTGATACATGCCATCAAACTATGTTTGTAAAAAGAGTCGTCATGAGAAAGGGAGCCCCCAGGCACCACATTACACAGTTGTCTGGTTCATACCAATGTGATTTGGAAAAAATAAGGAACTGTTTTTAAATACAGCTTTAAAATCATGCAGTTGAACTTGCCTATACTATTTACATGAAGTATCCTGTAGTCATTCCATGCAGTAGTAAGACTTACTACAACTATTCTCTAAGGCAATAACAACTGGAGATACACAACAGCATCAGGTCTTTCTCCCTTCAAAGAGGTTTTAAAAAGCAGAAAAGCCCTCCTAGCATAAACTGTACTTTAGACCTCTAGAAAGTGTGGAACGGTGTCAGGTTTGGTACAAACTATAGATGTATTTTGCTATTCTTCTTGCTTCCCCCCCCTCATTGGATTCCTTTTCTTTCCCTTCAGAAATGCTCTTTTTAAAAAAAAAATAAAAAAATAAAAATTAATTTTTTTCCTGTCTTGCGACTCTGATACTCTTTCTCCATTCCTCACTCATGAGTTATTTGCTGGCTAGTTTACAGAAAGACCGACACCAAGACAGGCTCGTCATAGCGGCAGAGGCAAGAAGCCAGCCTCTACTCATACATCCCTACGTACCTGTGAATGAGTCTCACTACTGTGTGACACGCCACAGTGCCTGCAGGGAGAAAAGAGGGCTTCTTCCAAGAGCACACACTCTAGCAAGTCTGCATCTAAGAGTAAGCATCAACCTGTGGCTTTCAGTACCAATATTAATAGTTTCTATCAGAAACAACCTATTCTGCTACTCCTTACAAGGTCTTTCTGCACATGAAGATTGGCACTGATAGAAGCATAGGAGATAACATTCTTTCCTGCTTTGGGGAAATCAGACTACCAGACAGCACAAAAGATCCCATCCAGGAGCCTTCCAAGCTAGCATGCACACCATGTTTTCTTTGTTTTGTCGCCCCCTGAAACACAGATTATCAGTAAGTACTAGAGGAAAGATCCAGGACTTGAAGGACCAGTTGTTTGATCTGACATGACAAATACTCTGTTCTTCACATAAGCAACCAGGTTTCTTCTTCCTCTTCCACCTCTGCCTTACCTATCTTTGAGTGCTCGTAGTCCTCAATGAACATCTGACCTTTGTACGACATGAGTTTCTTTACTACGCTTACTACTTTCCAACCACAAAATACAATTTATCAGCCACTGAAGTATTTCCTGTTTCAATCATACCCACGTTCACACTGATCATGGCATCATTTTAAGAGCTTTTCCATTACTAATTTTCACTTCCTTCTCAAAGATGTGAACTGACAGTCTTAGATCCCCACATACACAAAGTAACTAACCTCAAAAACACAGGCAGCAGAGCTATTTTAAATGGTAACATGCAGCCTACAATGAAAAGCATGGCACGCTGATATAGCACCATACTTCTAAAAGATCCTAAAGCATTCAAGCTCACATTTAGATAGCCTCAATCTCACTTGTGATCTTCCTTTGCACTGGTTTAGACATCCCACTCAGTTGCTGGACTTCACCTGTGGAGGCTGTTCCTGCTCTCCATAGAGAAAGCAGGCTGTCCAAAGACAACGCTGCATGCGTTTAAAACATCAGTTACATACAGACAATTCTGAACGGAAGCTGGTCTTCCAGCAATGCAACAGGATTTTCTGTAGTCTGGCTGAGAAACTCAGCTAGTATGCAATTACCAGAAAGTATTACAATAGCTTTAATTTTTGCACAGAACAGACAAATACACTGTTTTGAAAGGTCATGATAGTAAATTGCAAGGAATTCAATTTATCTCCCTCAGATGGATGGAGGACTGAGTCAAACACAGAACAGTGGAAACCTTTGGCTCCAAGAAGTCTGTGCTCGTTCAAACCTGCTCTTAGGCAGCCAAACCATCCTTTCAGTTACACATTATTACAGCTTGTGATTTTCAACTGATTTTTTTCCCCAGCTGTGCTATTGCAGCAGACTGTGTCATACATAAGTATCAAAAAAAACAATACAGGAAGAATTTGTCTTTAACCAGGAAGTTTACCAAATATAAAATTATTTGTGATACAGACAGATCAGATATCATAGTTGTCTCACACTCATTTCTCCACACGTGAAGTGACACACAAAAAAAAGTACAGGAAGAAATATGGGAGAAAACACCACCAGTACAATACAGAAACACAAACAAGTATGAGGATTAGTTTTAAAAACAGAAAGACCATGAAAACAGAAACAAAAGAATACTCTGAGGCTCACATGTTTTAGCTTCAGGCTACACCCAGGAGGAGAGTGACAGACCAGCAGCACACCTGATTTAACAGGCTCCTTGTGTGTAACTGAGAACAGAGGTAGTGAGCGGATCATTCCTGACTGGATGTATCACATCAAGCAATAACTCTTACCTAAAGCTTTCCGGGTATTCAACAACAGCCATGTTGATAACATCCAGTGCATGCTGATAGTGCTTCTGAGCTGAAAAGAGGAGGGCCAGCAGATGAAGTGAATTCATGTCATCTTTGCACAGTTGCAGTGCTTCCTGAAGATGTTCTATAGCATCAGAAATCTGGGAGGAGATGGAGTAGAAATAAAAAGAACACATTTCTCCTTCAGTCCTACATTATACCCCAAAGGTAAGAACAAATACAGTCTTTGGAAATTCTGAAGAAATCCTACTTAAGCACCTATGAGAAAGACTCACTATCTGAACAGTTTGCCAAAATTAACAGACTGCACTGCTTGGAGAAAAAAAAACCAAAACAAAAAACACACACACATTCTAGAGAAGGGAGTCTGCAGCATTACTAAATCACTGCTTATAAACAGGAGCAGCAGACCTGATCCAGTCAGCCCCCTCTTACTTCGGCATGGTGCTACTATGCTGTAAGCAGATCTACTACAGAGGAGGCCCAATTCTCAAGTCCATTTTCTAGGATGGGTGGCTGGCTTGCTCTTCACCTAGGGGAGAGCATTACACAGCTCTGCTGCCTTTTGTCTCTTGTGATGGCTTGTACACGGCCTTTCACTATTTTAATCAAAAACATAAAAATTAAGTTTGAGTGTTCAAGGGTAAAAGAGTCAAGATTCAAAATACTGTCAGAAAAGAAAAATCTTTGCAAGCAATGATGTAAAGAGCAGTCCTGACACTCACAGCAGCAGCATGTCATTAGAATCAAGTCTCACTTGGCAAAAAACTTAACATCTATAATGAATGTAAGTATATCACATGCTCTTTGTGATCCAATACCCTATTTTAGGCTATCTGTTCAAAAGGGAACTTCTCAGTAGATTTTCTTTCCTTTGGCTACCAATAAGTTTCATATGGAGGATTTTCTTTAAGATTCTCTAGTGTCTGAAATTACCGTTAAATTATTCCAGATCTGTGTTTGGCCCTGGAAGCTTGCAGAACAAAACAGAAAAATGTAAAATTTTATTTTCCTCATCTATACTTTCCCTTAAGAGATGGAGAACATAGTTCCTTCTTTCCTACTATGAGAACTTCCCACCTAGCAAAGCTCTGCAGACATTCTCCTCCCTTGGTATACCACCAGTGTCAAATTCCCACTCACTCAAGAAAACAGGTGGCACATAAGCAAGGAAAGCAACAATTACACAGCCTGCAGTTACAGCAGAGGTTGCTGATTATCTACATCCAAGGTATAGTTCTGGGAGCATGGTACATATTCTGTTCATGGAACAACTTCATCCTAGCATCCAAGCAACATTTCACTCTGACTGTATGCAAGCCAAAGTACTTTTCTATTACTGGTGACTCCATGCAAGTCTGGAGATCACTACAACTGCTCCACAGACATAACCCCGAACTGGCATCTGGCCCACAGCTTCAAAACTGCTGAATGTTCTGGCGTAGATTCAGGTTGGGATATATGACTGAGTGCTAAGCTTTAATGAATTACTGCTTCTCAGTGGAGGTACTTTAACCACATCTGTTATTATAGCCTACTACAAAGGTAAACACATTGGCTTAAATCACCAGTGTTCGCTCAACAGCTTACTAGGACACATTTTCTTACAATGTGAAAACACTAGAAATCACAAGACAACTTGGAACTGGGACAACAGCCATGAAACTGTGGTGGGCCCAGATGTGTCCGTCCACAAAGTCCTTAAGTAGGTATACCAGAGGTATATATATTTGACTTATTAAAACAAAGGTGCTATCAAGACTCTCCTTGCACTCAGGACTAAAAACACCTCTTACTTTTTCTATACTTCTGTCTCAGGCCTGCACAAATTGTCATAAAGAAATTCCAAGTTTGGGGAAAAACAAGTTAATTAGAAGAAAAAGAAAATCTGTAAACCAAACAACTGGAGAGGGCTTTGAGCAACCTGTTCCAGCTGACCCTGCTTTGAGCAAAGATTCAACTGGGTGATCTCCAGAGGTCCCCTCAAAACTCAGCTACTCTATGATTCTAAAGACTTCAGAAAGTGATCCTAGTTTGCTAGTTTGAATAAGACAAAGAATAACACTTGAAACTAGTGTCTTTACTGAGGGATTTTGAAATTGTAAGGATACTTGACCTTACTTGCACGTGAATGTGCAAACTAGGTCACTGGGATTTTACACATGCAAAGGGCTGATGATCACACAACTGCAAGCTCATACCCCTAAGAGAGGCCAGCTACCAAAAAAGCTCTCTGACTTTGTTGCAACATACACAAAATAAAGCATCACGAAAGTCAGTTGTGGTCACTCCTGCACACCTGTGCTGACTGAACAGGCTGTCACATACTGCTGAAACAGATGTAATTTTAAATAATTTTTTCCCAGTTCTGTAGCATAGGGCTTGCAATGGTTACATTTCATTTCACTGCTTCACTCTGGTACCATCAGAGTCACAGGCAACGGCTGGTTTTGGAAGTTAACCCTGCTTCCCTGATTGTTTAACTTGAGCCCAAAAAGATTCCTTAGTGCTGTAACACCATTAGTAGCCTACATAGTACTGCTCCATAATTAGAAACAGTGGACAAAACACAGATAAGAAAAGATAACCTTTAATAATATGAAGAGACTCCATTCCTTTATGGGAAGCATTATACAAAACAACAACCTGCAACAGACCAAATGCAACGAAATACAAACTAGATTTCTAGAACAATAAAAGCAAGATATCTGGCAGCAGTCAACACAAACTTGGTTTGAAAAGCAGAGATGATAAATTTATTGACAGATGCCACAGATTATTTACTTAAGTAACTATGTAATATGAGAAAGATGGAAGCTGTCAGCCCAGATAGCACCCTGAAACTTCAGGGCTGTTATCAGGGGTAGGCTGCCAGTTTAAATTCCCTACAAGTGCTGCAGTTTAAAGTAATCTTATTTCAGATGGACTGCAAGTCCAAGTGGGGCCTGCAATTAGAAGATGCTACCCTTCTCTGATTCATCTTTCTGTTAATAAATACACCATGTGTTCTGCATGGCACCCAGGTATATTCAGATCACACTGATTAGAAAGCAAAGATCCTGCAGTAAGCCAGAAATAGCAAGTTGCAGCACTACCAAAATAATGCCACAATATGGATTGTTTAGGCTGCCTCTTATATAACAGGATTTATTTCAATAATGCTATATGATTCCTTAAAAACAACGCTGGGATGTTACAACTGTAGGTATAAAAAGGACAACAGTATGAGTACTAAAAATAATTCCCAACAGTAGAATGCACTTGCATATTTAGAATGGTAAATCAAATAGGATCTCAGTCTTCAGCCCTTATAATTTCTCATCAGTTGTGAGTTATGGTTAATTAACCATTAAAACTATCCTCTCCATCTCTTTTTATAACATGGGGATTATAGAAAGAAGAAAGCTTGATTGACTGATAAGAGCTTCCATTAAAAACAGACTTGCTACAGTCCACTAGAACTCCAGGAAAGCATGTGTGGATGTATTTAGGAGTTGTTATTACTTTATTCTTACTGGTTTTGATCACCCAGAAAAATCTAGGCCAGGATGTAAACAGAAAAGCAGCACGTTGCTGTTCATCAGAGGAGGCACTGGCTGGTCTGGAAGAAACACCAACCAGAACTACCCACATCCATCAGTTGCTCAAAGCAGCACCTCTCGATACCTACTAAAACAGAGCTCACCTCCTGAGGCAAAGAAAAGACAGCAGTCTCACCTTCTTCCAACCAGAATAAAAACTGGAGAAAACAGATGAAATATTTTCACTGCAGTCTTAACAAACATTTATCTTATTTTTATATCCAGACATTCTGGAAGGCAGGAGGTGTTTTTTGGATATTGCCACTTGAAACTTCAGGTCTCTTGGCAGCCTACAGATGAAATTGATAAGTGAGACCTCTAATTCTCAGCTGCTGGCCCCTGGCTGTCTTTCCCTTCCTATTTTCACGCAAAGAAAGGTCAAATCAAACCAAGTATTAAAATGGTATGAAACACCCCATGTTCTTTTTATGTATCCAATACTGATTTCACCACCACCCAAAACAAGAAGGGAACCAGCACTTAAAATTAACAAGAGCACTGACTCTCTAGAGTCATTTCCATAGAAACCAGTCTGCTAAAGAACAAGGCAAGGCATTAAAATCAGCGAGCTTTGAAATGCTCATTCTACCTTGATCCAAATGCTGTTACCACAGAAACAGGAGAAGCAGCCAAACCAGCCGCTGGGAGCTGCGAGTTACAAGTCTCATGTGTTGATCAGCTCAACCAGCTGCCAGCCGGACACTGCAGGTGGAAATAACCACCATAGAAAATACTGACCTCAGCCTCATGGCACTTCAACTTTGATGGGAAAACCAGACTGAGATCCTCCTTATAGAAGAAGGTATTCTACCCTGTAATTTGCTCAAAAATTCACCCTAAACTGCTGTGGGACTGACTTAGAACCTCCAGGAGTTACTGGAGTCCTCCCAGTGACTCCAGTGGTCTTTAAAGACACAGAACCACAAATACAAAGCATATCATCATCTTTCATTCCGGTTGCCGGTGGTTTTCAACTGCCTGCTCTGCAAGAGCTGTCTATAACCATTCCTCCTCTTGTCACGTCCCCATCACGCATCAGAGGGGAGCTTATGCTTTTCCATTTCCCCTTTCCCTTACCCAGTGCTGACAGAGACAAGTGCTATAGGAAATATTTTAGAGTCTTTCAAAGAAGATGAATCGCTTCAACTTTGCTTGACACTCTACTGGTCAGCTGCCTCTCTTGCTTTGTTCCATGAAAACGGCCTCTTATCTGTGCAAGCTGATACCTGGATTTTTCAGTGTTGGGTAAGGATACCTCATTTATTGACCCTGAATATGGAAACAAAAAGACCCGTCTGTTGAAAATAACACTCAGGTATTATATTATAACCTACTGTGTAGAAATGGCCCAATTTGTTGGTACTGCAGCATTGCCTGATGGAAGCCCTAACTGTGACATTCAATAGTTAATGCAATCTATGAAAAAAGGCATCATTTATCTTTCAGTTAATCAGAAAGAGAATATATTAGATACTTTAAATAATTAAGGATATTAAAAATGCATTACCAAATGTTTATCATTAAGTAAACTGGCAAAAGAAGAGTAGGATATTTTACAGCAGTCTAAAAATAAAGATGTCTCGGGTATCTCCTCTCTCTCCAAGCACGCATTAAAGATTTATATCTCACTAGATGGAGAAGAGCAGGAGCAGCATTGCAGGGGTCAGGCTGACACTACATAACACATTTAGATCACACATCTATCATAGCAGGGGAAACTGGCAGAACATCAAGAATGAAAGTACACAGGTGAGGTAGACAAAAGAGAAAGTGAAGATGAAGACAAGAGACTAAATGGAAAGACCAGGAGAGAAGGGAAATGATGAAACGAGACGTACAAAACAAGACTGTTCAGACAAACTACAACTGGAGAAAGGCTAATGAGTTAAAATGCAGTGGACCAATAACAGTGAAAACAACAACAAAGAACCAATGACCACAAAAATCTTGATTTTTTTTTTAAGGATAGCAGCTGTAAAGCTGTGATGCTTTTACTTATGGCAAGAAGCAGAAGAGGCAGCAGATCAGACAACCTTCCTAAGAGGCAAAAGCTGCGAGAGGAAGAAGGGTAGCTGGATATTTTTTAATGAAAGACCCCGGGCGAACTGCATCATAAAGCACCCAGTAGACAGATGAGAAAGTTAAACAAGCCATTTTAATTATCCTTTCTTATTGCAAGCTTCCTCACAACACACTGCTCTCATTATGAAAGAGTTACAAAAGTGACATTATCAAGAGTGTGCTCTCTTGGAACAATTAGTTTAACCTAATGAACACACAGCTCCCCTAATTAGCTCAGGAAAGTAAGAAGGATCCAGCTGTTTGACTCTGTAGCGTGGACTAAGGAGAGAGAACTGCAGCAAGCAGAAAGCCTGCCAAAGAAGGAAACTATGATGATGAAATTTCAAATCTAGCTACAGAAGCATTTAAAAAATAGGGGCTGCTCCAATAAAGACTTTGGCTTTTAAATAGAAGGGACAGAAGTAAAACACATCCCAATTATAAAAAGAAGGGACAGAAAAATAAAGCACAGCCCAAATGTTTTTTTTTTTTTTTTCTGAAAGGCAGTGCAGTATATTTTCTGATCAGCTTAATTTTTATGAGTTAACACCTGCAGCAGCATTCAAACACCAACTAATCCCACTCACTGCAGAGCTCCAGCACCCGTCAAAGCCTAACACCAAACGTGCCCAAGTATGGAATAAACCAATCCCCAGTGCAGAGAGCGTGCGATCTGGCATGATACAGAACCAGGCAGTAATGAGAGAGCCTTTGGAGCAGCCTGCAGCAGGACACAGCGTGATACCCAGGGAACAGGAATAAACACACCTCGCTTGCCCCACACAGACAAAGTTGTTATGAGTGGGAACAGCACTGCTCAGGAGTTAGAGCTGAATGCATGCCCTAAGGAAGGTTGTTCCATGTGCTACAGAATTACTACCTAAATAATAATAATAAAAAAAAATATCTTACATGAACATATTCTGATTTTATTGTTATCAATCATGATACAGGAAGGAAGGGACCCTGTTTAGCAAGTTGAGGTCCTGTTCAATTGGACTGTCCTTCTCCCACTGTGACATGACTTGGTGGTTATCAGATATACACATACCTGTCTGACAAGAGCCAGCTGCAGTGATAGGTAGAGGATGATTTGGTGATCTTCTGGGGCCAAGTCACGTGCTCTTTAAGGATGACCACACAATATAAAAAGAAAAGTGACTGTTAGATTGTACTTTGCAGAACTCCTTCACCATGGGTCACACACAAGCACAGAACAAAACCGAATCCTCTTACAGTAAATTAGTCCAGTAGCAGGGGAGTACACCAAAAAAGCAGATCAATGCTGGCCTGGCTAAGCCAGGCTCACAGGTACAAGTATGAGAAACACAACTGCCAGGATGTTACACAACTTAAGTGGCATTTAATGAAGGAGCATGTAATGCTTTGGAACTTGGATAACTGATATGGAGAAAGTAGCTCTTAACTCATGACAAATCCAGTAAAGCATTATTTTAAGTAATTTAGGTGAGGGGGATAGTTATCCAACGTGTTCCTATACTGACACTTTTCAAACAATAGAAGAGGGTTAGGTAAGCACTGAAAAAGTAATAATTATTTCTGCTCTTACTGTGACTATGAGCATGTAGAAGACTAAAGATCAGGAGCCCATGATGTGAGCTGGTGCTCAAACACAAAAAACATCCTGCACCCTGCAGCTTCTAGTCTAATCGTTGACAGTAGACTCCTAATTTGGAAAGGGAAGACACAGAGGAAAGAACAAGGATTTGATGGCAGGAGATGAGCCTGGACCAAAACCAAGGTCCTTACTTCTCAAGCTTAGACCTCTTAGACATTACCTTCTAGTCCACAGCAGGCAACAGTGTGCACTGCAGTGACCCCTTGGCTAGTGAAGGCTGCAGCATCTCCAAAACATAGATGTGGAGGTCCCTCACATAGGCTTGTGCAAGGGATGGACAACCAGGGCAGAACTATCCCTTTCTCAGGCTATGCTAAGCATGAACCTGCAGTCTGAGCTTGCTAGCCTATGGAGAAGCCATTAACCAAGGCAACATGAAGACAGCGTTTTGGGGACCTAACCTAGGAGCAACATGGAGCACTGCCTCATGCCACACTGGCAGACCAGCCCAGGAACCAGTGGGTTATACCCTTGCTGACCCACAGAGCTCAGTCCTAGCTCTATGGCACAAGGAAGTCATTTCACACGGGGGAGATGGGGAAGAGGAAGGTCCCTTGTAGCCAGCCGATATTCCTGACCTCTTTCCGGGCTGCGTTCCAGGACACCAGGGAAGCCTGCACCTGCATTGCCCTGCCCAAAGTGAGCATGATTAACATCCATATGAGGAAGAAACAACAGGCTGACAAGGCTGGTGGTTAAAAACCCTGCCAAAGCTATTCATTTGCTAACAATAAACAAACAAATAAACAACAAATATAAAAAAAATTACTTCAGGAAACAAGCCATAAAGCTTTTTAATAGCAGCCACCTCTTAAATGCCATCTTGGCCTGTGAGCAAGGAGCTGTTGGAGTTGACTTTTATAACTAACGGCTCTAGAACTAATTAATTTAATATGGACTGAATGTGTCCTGTAACTCTGCAAGTCAAAGTAGAAGTCAAGAATCCTGAAGCAATGCCAAAGACATCAAGGCGCAATTAGTACAGGCAAGTCACTAATTTCTCCCCCCACTTAAAAACAAAGAAGTCCCAACAACAACAACAAACCAAAAGAAAAAACCCCAGACCTAAACAACAACAAGACTCCACAAGAAAGGAGCCAGCTTTTCCCTATGCTGTTGGAGCAGGGTGAGTCGCCTCTTTAGCCAGCAGCTCCTATGAAACCTTCAATAGCCTCTCCAACAAGAAATAACGGGGGAAAGTTCACACGGGTGTATGGGAGAAGAGATTAGCGGTGGTTTTGGAAAAACAAATGGTTGTTACTTTACTGTTCAGTTTCTTCAAAAGGTATTAAAAAAATATTTGATCCAATCTTCCAGTTGAAAAGCCACTTACAAAGATGGCTACAGACCAAACTATGGCCTGAGATCATACATGTACTTTAAAAACAGGTGAAAAACAAGGAAGATAAAAAAAGAAAGAAACCAAACTCATGCATTTAAGATGACACTAGTAACCAACTCACTATCACAACATCCCTATTGGCTGAAGTTTGAGTACCTAATGTTTAGCTAGAAGCTTGTCTGCTTCTTAGCTTGCATTAAGACACCATGAAAACAAGCCACAGCCAGCTGGAAAGGTCAAAGGATAAAAATAAATGCAGTTTAAAAGCACTGCAGCACCGCAATTACATCAAAATTGGGCAGTAGTGTAAGTAGTACATTGGAGTCCACGAACTAGTGCGACTTAAAGTATACTCCTGATCTAAAAAGTGACTGAATAAATGGCTTTTTAAAATTTTATCTTTCAGATTTCCATAAGGTAAATTACAACTGTTCCAACTTACTATGTGCTCTTGCAACCACTGTAAAACCAGCGCAAGACAAACATGATGGACTCCTCCTTGCTCAGCATCAGAACTGCTAAGATACAGTCACATGTTGAACCTGCTACATCTGTTCTTTCAAATACCAGAGATCTCAGATTTTCTTCACTTTTGTAATGTATTTATGTCCACACCAAACTCAGAACTAGGTACTTCAGTCCAAGATTTAGAGCACGTAAGCTTCCATTTGGCTGCCATCCCAAGTCTGTAGGTATATACATTATAATGTTAACTGCCCAAATACCACCTAGTGTATTTTGGGTGGTGTAATGTAGTTGTCACAGGGTCAGGAACCTCACAACTCGCATCTCTACCACAACAAAACTGACAAAAAGGGTTTTCAATCCAAGCGGTTTTACTTGAGGTAACTGTATTTGCAGAGGACTTTATTTCACAGATACTTTCAGGGCAGAGCCATCGAATTAGACTCACCCACAAAATACAGTGGTGAGGAACAGCTGAGTGGTGACTGCTTTGTACCGCTAGCTATGTAGCCCCTTCTTCATACAACAGCTCATGTAAACACTCATTAGGGCAGCAATCATCCCCTTCCCAGTAAGTACACTCATGCCAGGTCGCCCCATAGCAGCCTACACCCCAGTAGTGAAGGTACTTTCCCACCATGCGGGAAATAGGAGTTAAGCCTGCTTCACACAGGAATGGAGACAAAACTAGCTTTCCACATTCGCCTCCTGGCATATGAGGAAGTTGCATCTCCCAACACTGTAGATCTCACTGCAGATTATTTGGGGCCAACGTTATTTCTGTTTAGTGGCAGAACAGGTACTCTTACCTTGGATATTCAAACAAATAATCCCTGCATTTACCCATCACAAAAATGGTTCTGACAGACCATCACTGAAGTTTACTGAACTGTTTTTAAACTTTCAGGCAAGGAAGCCTTATACAGAAGAAAAAAAAACACACATTAAAACCAGCAATTATTCTGAATTCATGTAAAGAAATACACAATGCAAGTATCCACCAGATTCCTACTCACCTCTCCAAAGTCTGAAGTGCCTTCTTGTTTAATTCATCCTGAGTGCCCTTCAGAGTAGCTGTAGGACAAGATACAATGCCATTTAAGAGCTGAATTCAATGTTTAAGATCAAATAAATAAATAAATAGTTACACATGCACAGAGTATTTTAAACTCATAAGCATAAAAACTGTGGAAATCTGGTGGTGCGTGTGTTAAAGGCTAGAAAACATGCCATTTTGTTTTTAAAGAGTATTTTAACCTGAATTCTCAATTTCATTTTTATTAGTCTTCTGCAACTGTGTTGTCTGAAATGCTCAAGCATTTTTTATGTATGCCACTGAAGGGGTCTGGAAGGAGAAGGGGACATACACTGACCATATATTAAGAACATAGCAGGCCCTCTGCAAAGTTGGTGTATATGCTAAAAGCAGTAACCAGCACCATACTCTGAGTCAGACCATCTCCACCATCATCTCCATGTAGGAGGGTGCTGCTGGCTGAACAAGGAACACTAGGAGCCAAATTTACAGCTCTATGACAAAACCCTTGACAACATACCACCTCCCTTTAGACCACAACAGACTTCTAGGCTACTTCAGCTGTGGCATTAGCCACTACTGCCCTTTTTGGCTTCTAATTGCTTGACTAAAGGATGCTACCCACTATGCTCACTTCTTAATGTGTGAACTAATTCCTAGTCAAAACCATAAAAGGAGGAGAAGAATCAAGTTCTTGTAATGCCAGGGTATCATAAGATATCATAATCATCAAGACAAAGGGGAACAGAGGAAATGCTTAGAGAAGCATGGCTTTCGCAAACCCAAAATATCTGGAAAGCTAGCAATAATTTTCAAAAGTACATTGGCTGTCTTGTTCTGTTTCTTAGTTTTCATATTTTGCATAGCAGTTGTTCCTTGTTCTGCCTATCCTGAATTTGAGAGCTACTGATCAACAGCACAACAAAGTGATGAGTAGTTAATCCATCAGCAAACATCCACCTATTAATATATTTGACTTAGATATATCAAGTCAGTGTAAGCTCCAGAACAAAAAGTTAGTAAGTAGTATATACTTAAGCAACAAAATCAGATAAAATTCAATCATTCCTAAAAGT
>NW_010126292.1:19193-57262 GCF_000699245.1 Pterocles gutturalis
TTGTGTTTTTCTACAGGATATACAAAGGCAATCAGTTTATTTGGATTCAGCAACATGCTAGTGAGTGAAACTTTAAAAGTAATTTATCTTGCTGAAGTAGTTACAGTGATCAAACCTTTCTTATTCCTACATCTTCTAACAGTTCTTCAAAACACCAGGTTCATTTGGGAGGAACAGCAATCTTCAGAATTTCCCAAATCATAAAGATAAAAAATTGCTTATGCCACAAAATCTACTCTAAGCAGTAAAAAGTGAAAAAAAATTTGCAGTTTGAAGACTAAATTTGAAGACATGGACTTTCATGCAAAATGCAGCATTTATTAGAAGCAGATAGAAATACTTCACTCTCAATAGCCTTAAACTGAGTATTCAGGTCCACTACCAAATACTGGAAGAAGGTCACAGAGGAAGAAAATTTAGAAAAAAACTTAAAAGAAGCAAGATTGATGTAAACATAAAAATGCTTCAGGAGACATTGGAAAGGATTTGATCATAGCTATAAACACTCATCCAGAAAGATAGGTCAGATTCTGTTTCTCATGGAAACTACAAGACTCCTTATGTAAGTTACAGAGCAGTTCTGGAGATGCCACACAGTGAGGAAGACTGAAAGAAAATTTACTATTTGCCCCGCAAAATAAACATCAAATGGAAAAGCCAGGACAACTTTTAGGTTCCACCTGGTAAGACATTTAACTGATTTTAAGCTTGTAGTGAGAAAGAGCACAAAATATGTTACGGAAATGAAGTGATTATCCTACAACTACTCAGCCTTGCCTCCACACTACCACGAAACAGCATGAGTCCCACCTCCCACAATATGAACTGCATTTTCAGCCACAATTAAGTTAGAAATTTGGTTTTCCATCTCTAGATTGGTGTCTGACTTGGATAAACACGTTGAAATTTGTGTTTGACAATACTGAGGACTAATCCTGCAAATTAACCATGCCATTTACAGGACCTTTACAGCTAAACGAAATAAATGGGAAAAAAAAGCAATGAAAGTGATTTTGGGAGGGATGCATAAAAAGAAGCTTCGTCAGCAGGTCAACAGAGGTGATTTTCCCTCTCTGCTCTGCTCTCATGAGATCCCACCTGGAGTACTGTGTTCAGCTCTGGGGCCCCCAAGTACAAAACAGACAACTGACCTGTTAGAGCAGCTCCAGAAGAGGGACACAAAAATGATCAGAGGGCTGGAACATCTCTCCTGTGAAGAAAGGCTGAGAGTTGGGGTGGTTCCGTTTGGAGAAGAGAAGGCTCCAGGGAAACCTCGCTGTTGCCTTTCAATACTTAAAGGGAGCTTACAAGAAAGATGAAGAGAGCTTTTTTTACCAGGGCCTGTAGTGACAAGACAAGGCGTAATGGTTTTAAACCAAAAGAGGGAAGATTTAGGTTAGATATAAGGAAGAAATTATTTGCTATGAGGGTGGCAAGACACTGGAAGAAGCTGCCCAGAGATTTTGTGGATGCCCTATCCCTGGAATTGTTCAAATAAGTCATTGTCACTGCAAACCACTTGTATCACTGAAAAACTCTCACTTCAGACAAAGAAAAGCTTGCACCAAGGAGACAGAATTAGGTTGGTCTGACTAAACTTCTAAAAGTTGTGTTCCGTTCTTCAAGGCTGACAGCACTAACGAATTCTTCAGTCTCTACCCAACTTTACCCACTATGAGCATGGCTGCTGCAGTTCTAGCAACTAAAACACAGTATGACTTATTACTTAGATTAACGTAACCTGCAAAGCAGTCTGACCACAGTATGGCAGTGAGCACAGGGGAATTTCAGTTTCCGAAACTTCAGCAGCCATTCCTGTAAGACAGTAGTTTTGCAAACACCACTTTTATGAGCCCAAGATTTTTTTTAAAGCACTCTGGGTTTTTAAAGGAGCTTAAGCTTTTCCAAAAGTCAACAGCATCTTCAGCAATGTTTTGGTACCTAAATATGAAGCTCTACAACCACACTGGAAAACAGTGGAGAACAAGTTCTGTGTTAGTAAGCAGGTGCAGCACAGTCGGTGTGAATGCATGGAGTGAAACACTTAATGACAAGGATCAACACCAACACTACAAACATGGGGACAGGGGACAAGTTCTAGTCTTGTCCCAAGACTGAACACCATTAGCAGCTACAGCATAATTGGGTCTATTCATGTAGCACATCAGTTTCATGGGAAAGAAGTCAGTTTGCATTGTACAAAACTGTTCCATTATGTGAATCACAACATAAGAAGTGGGGATGACTGCAAGATGGACTTCAAAAATATGATTCTGATCGAAACTAAAACACCTGCATGCACCCTTTGGCACAATCAATAGGTTTCAAAAAACATTCCCTTGTGTTAAGACATCTTATATGGCAAGGTGTACAGTTTTATTCAGTAATAAGCAATGTCTAATTTCTTTTTTTAATATTAACCGGTGCTGTCAGCATACTGTTTATTTATGAAATCCACAAGGACTGATAGAAAAAGTTTCTAATTCAAGCCCTGATCCATGGCCTTACACCAAAATTCTAAATGGAAACAGATACAGCACACACTCTCATCTCTGACAGAGTGGAAGTGTTATATCTACAAAGGTTTCACAAGATGTGAGGTGGTGATGTGGGATAAGAGCAGCACTTGTATTTCACAATGCATTCTCAACCTGGCCTTTGTTAAATTAATCTCACCTTTCCCTGTCTTCAAGGGATTCTTCACCAGACCTAAGGGAGGCAAAGTCGACAATACAGCTTATGTCAAAACTGGAACTACAAGAGGAAGAGAAAAGTTTGCTGTTGTCATTGACCCATTGAGAACAGATCTGCAGAAAATTTAGCATAGCAATAGATGGACATTCTGTATGAACAAGAGATTTGTGCTTCTAAGAGAAAGGCAAAAGTGGCAATGACTTCCTCTGAGGACACATCTTTCAGCTACTTCAATGAGACTTACTTCAAGAAACATGTAATTAGACATTAAGAACAAGGCAGTTACACATCCTGAAACTTATGCTGGGTGGCAGTAAGTCTTATTTCATCCAAGAGTAAATCTAACAGTTGAAAAATGACCTTTTATCAAATGCTCCCACAAGTTCTTTGAATTGTCATTCAGTAGGATTCTCTCTTCTGACTCGATTTCTTAGGAAGTGTTTTTTTGCAGGTCACAAAGAAAATGCTTTAATACAATTCCTCCGTGCCTCTGTCACACAGGTGGAGAAATATTTACTAAAAGGATATATTAAATAAGTAAGCCTAACCTTGGATCAAAGGCACCTTGATATAATGCTGTAAGCTTTAGAAAGCATTGTTCCTACCATTGAAAAACCCTGATGCACTGAAAGTCAGCTCAAGTGGAAAGTTATGGAAATCATATATATATATAATATATATATACACACACACACAGATGTTGACTTTGTGTCTGCATATGTCACAATGAACTGGTATAAATACAACGATAAACAAGAGATTGATGGTATGAGGCAGGATAACACAGGGCAGTTGCTATCTTCATTATCTTGCTGCCTCGCTGTGATAAGCTATTTTTTAATGATGATAATGAAAACGTCTCGTTAGCGCAAATTTGACATTTTATAGTAAAATGCTGTTCCATATTCATGACCATCATAAGTATGCTTTTGAAGGACTTAATTCATTTTATTAAAATATAACCTCAAAGACATAAATTTTTTCTTTCTTATACTCTTCAGATTCCCCTCAAACAACAGAAAGACTGGCTCAATTGCCTTAAAGGCTAGAGATACAAGGAGAAGGGAGATTTTCCACCATTTTAGAACATAAATCAGATGCTAATCTGGAAAAAAAATCCAAGGCAGTTGTTGTGAAGACTGTTTCTTTTACATTAAAAATGACACTCATTACAACATCTGAACTATTCTCTTTAAAACTCAGAAAAGACTCCTCTTCCAGAAGAAAAATTTCCAACTTGCACTTTGCTGCACCGAAGTATTTTCAGAGCTAGAGTACAGCACATACTTCTACAACTCCATTCTTTAGAAACCACCTTCTTTCCATACTGAGGATAACAAACAGATCGTAATGGGCTAACATAGAAAACCTTCTATCTCTGAAACTAGACTCTGGGATATTGTATACCTTTGGGGACAGCTTAAACAAAATCAAGGCAAAATGCCCTAAAAAGCTAGGCTCCTAAGCAGAACTCAATGTTTAACAAACTTTAAAAAACATACATACGAGAAAGTTCATGAAGGAAGGACATTTGTTTTTGACACGAACTTTCCAGTAGGAACTATTCCAAGGCACAGAAATGAAGAACTGAAGAAAGCTACAGTGCCTGTTAGCCTTCATGTTGGAAAGCAGTTTTCAGAACAGCTGATCAGATATGGCTGGCTGAAAAAAATACACCAACTTGCACTACTGAAGAGCACAAGCCACTTCCTCAAACACATGCCTTATAGAATTCTGGTGTAACTTGCAAGGCTAGCATAATTCCATGATACCACACATCCATTTTAAACTTTGTTTCAGGCTCATTCACTGGAAGAAGTTGCTTCGTTTCCATGGGACCCATCTGACAGAAAAAGCCATTGCTTGCATGTGGGCAGGACTGACAAATTGATTAGGAAACACACTAGCTCAAACAATATTCAAAGAAACTATGTTAGAAGGCCTTCTACCTACGTTCAAAGTAGCAGAAGAAACAAAGACCTCACACTTCACTTGGGAGCTTGATGAAGGTCAGAGCTAGAACTCTCCCAAATATTAGGATTTCAAAACCTTCTGACTACCAAGCACCAAATCTGCAGGAGCCCGCTGCCCAGTCATACAAAACCCAAGAAAACAGCATTAAAAAAAAAAAAAATCTTGCATTCAGTGGTCTGTATCTAGTCATCATCCACATATACCAGTGAGGTAGATATTTTTATCTTGTTTACTTCTAAGCAGAGAAAGAAACGACATCAAGAGAGGTTAAATCTCTGTGGGGAATCAGTATCACGCCAGAAACTGAAGTCAGGCATTTCTGACTCCAGTTGTGGGATTGTATTTCTTTATGTGATTTATGAGTGGGTGACAAAAATATGAAAATAGATAGAAAGTTTGACTTTTTGTTGGGTAAATAAGCAAAATAAGTGTATTATAAATATCCAAGTAAAGCACACCAAGCATTGTTGGCTACAGTCAGATTATCACCTCCTAAGTAACGATTTGCATTTCTTCCTTTACCTAAAAACTTCACTTTTATTACCACAGAAGACAGTTCTCTGAGCAAGTAAACAGTCCCCATTTGTCTTGCAATCTGATTGTTTTCCATGTCCAGTCAGCACTAAAAGCAGAGTTTCTAATAAGTTTGCATTGCTTGCACTGAAGACTTTGAACAGACGCTTTCTATACAACATATTCGACAAACTCACCATCAGTAGCTTGGAGACTGTATGTCAGGCCCAGTGCCAGGTAGCCCTTTGCTAGGGACTCTCCAGCATCCTCACCCAGGTCTATCACCATTTTAGCAAAGTACTCTCCTTCTTCCAGCTGCAAAAGAGGTAGGTTGAGACTTATAGGCATTTCCTCTATATTTACTTCAATAAGATTATCCCATTAAACTTACCTGTAAGTGCTCTAAGAGCCATTCAGACAAGCACCTTCAGCAACCACAGTAAACACTGACAGAAAGGAGGATGTGGAAGGTCAGATGAACAGGCCTTGGTGCACATGGCACAGTTTTGAGAAAAGTTCTGGTTTTGTTTTAAGCATCCACTCAAAACTATTTCCAGCTGTTTAAGGTTAATGAGGGACACCATCTTATTTTTATATTTCCTTTCAGGCATGCCCCAGTCATGCAACCTTAAATACAAATGCTGGAGCAATTGAGTACTTACATACTATCCCAGCAGTACATTGAAAGGTCTAACAAGGCCTGCATTTGAAGGCAGAAACATCTAGTTTTGCCGTACTATGTTTTTAAATGTTAGCAAATTTTACTTCCTTTTAAGACATTTCAAGAGTAAAACAAGAAAGCACTTCACTGCAAGCTGAGTTCAGCTGTTGCTTGCAGTTTTGCTGCCACGAGGAGGTAGCAAATTCAGGACACAAATTTTGATCGGAAATACCACACAGTACCTTAGCAGCTCATGCTGCACTAGCCACATTTTGCATCTTTTGCAAAGACACAATTTCTTTGAAAATGCATTTTAAATTACAAATTGTAATGGAAAGAGAAAGCAGTCACAACCTCTCAGGATCAGCCTCCAAAACAGTGAAATAGGTAAGCTGGTCTCTTCTACTACAGTACAGACTACTTCCCCCAACCTTCCTTTCCAGCTGACCATACAGACCTAAAGTCTAATGAAAATATAAAGCTTTAGCATCTTTAAAAGCTGAGTTAAGAAAAATTTTAAACAAAAAATAATTTGGCTCTTTTTTATTACAGAATAGAGCGTTCCACATTTGTAATCTTAAACTCATTAACAACACTCACCCATTGTAAGTAGAAAAGACTAAGACCTGTAGACTGTACATGTCTGGAAAGGTATAGGCTGGAGAGGTACAGGCGAAAGCTGTTAAGTAATGCTTGAAAGACACAGAGCCTACAGGATGGCCTAATTTCTGTACAAGATAGTCTGCAGATCCTGTCAACCATAATCAGAGTCATTCCTAACCAGGAACCAGAGGGCACTACACTATCCAAAAAAATCCTCCTTTTGGAAGCTCGTATTACATGACAACTGACTTTCTGGGATGGGGTTGTTTAATTTTGAGGAAATATATTTGTTTGAAATCCATCTGTTTTAGATGCAAGTACTGCAGATGTACCTGAAACATGCTCTTTTAGTACTCAGCTTTGTCAGACTTCAGGACCTCATAGTTCCTTAATATCTAAAAGGAGTCACCCATAATGAACTAGAACCAAAATGTACCAACAGACCAGAAACTCCCCTTCCGCAGTGATCTGTTAGTACACTACCTATGTACAGAATCTACTTGAGTTGAGATACTATCCTGTCAACAGGCCTCCTAGTTATATCAGTTGAAGACATTCTGGTGACACCATTAACCAATAGCTTCATAAATAAAGGAGCTGGTATTTATTAGATTATATCAAACATAAGAAAAAAAATTACCATTAATGTAAGCATGAAGAAAGGCTGAAAAGTGTGAGTGAAGAACCAATCACCACTGCTTGGATCTCTTTCCTCACTTGTACAGCTCCCAAGGTTGTACAATTCAAACTTGATGTAGACCAACAACACACAAACTTCTGAAACCTCAGATCAGTCAGCCCAATGGCCAATGTATATTTTATCAAACTCTTCCCTGAAAGTACTATGAAAGCATTACAGTCTTGCTGATTGCCTAGTCAACTATGAATCTGGAAACTACTAACTGAAAAAGGAATAAGCCCCTGGGGCATAGTTCAGGCTACCAAGTAAATCGCAAGACCGTCTTTGACGGCATAATCCAATGTCTGCTGAAAACACTGGAAACAGTCCTATTGACTTCAGTGATGCTCAGATGAGACCCTTTAAACCCTGATCGTCACATCACGAAGACTGAGGTTTGTTCCAGCAGATTTCAGAATCCTGTCAGCAGCCCTGCCACATACTGAAGTATGTTCTGGACCAGAGCCTAGGACAATGGAAGAAGAAAATGTCCCATGACTTGTCACACAGGGGGGAGGGGGGAAAAAAAAAACCCACAACAAAAAATAACAAATCAACCCAACAACAAAAAAACCCTTCCCATGGAACAATAACTGAATTCTTCAGCTCTCAAGAACTTGTATGTAAGACACAAAATCTCTGCAGCCAGAAAATTAATTATGCACCTCTTTCGCCACCATAAACAGCTATATTCCCACTCTTTCTTCATTGTTTCTCCTCTTCTCCCCACACACACTTTTGTCCAGAAGTCCCCATTAGATGAAGAAAAAAGCTATACAAGGAATTCTAATAACTAGCGAACAAGGGTAGGGGTGGGTAGAGAGTATGAAAAAAGAAACTAAATGAAAGGTTTAGAGTTGAAATTGAGACATTTAAAATTAGAGACATTTTGCTCCATTGTTTCTCTTAATGGTCACCTGACAGTGCTTCCAGTCTCTGACTGATGGCCTATACTGCACAAATCAGCAGCACACCATTCAGCTTTCTTGCCTGCTGGTTATCCAGGGCCACCTGTGAGCATCAGATTAATCTATTCTATGAACAATTAAACCCACAACTTTTCAGAATGGCTGAAAGAACACTTCTATCACAAACATTCTTGTAAACATTTATTCATACTAACACTAATGGCACTTTGACCAGCCACAAAGATTCTCATGAACGCAAACTCAGGTCAGCTGAAGGCTGCCTTGAAAAGAAGTGGCCTTGCAAACTCCAGCACAGCTGGTTCTGCTTACAAGAGCATTTAATTTTCCTTCTTACAGCATTCAGTAACTTCTCCTGCCAGCCCTGCTGTGGCTGCCATCTGCCCCCTCTTCTCCCATTCTCCTACTCTTCAATCATTCTGGGCAAGTGTGAAAAGCCAAACCTTACACTCACATCACCCACTGTGAGGTTTCAACTCTCCCATGCAAATTCCCCTTCCCAGATTGCAGTCTGGATGAAAACTCCTTCTCCATGCACCTGAGTGAGAGACCAGTAGCAAGCCTGAGCTGTGATCTGCCAGTAAAGTGTGTCCATGGGAGTCCTCAAGCATATGAGATGTCTCCACTCTGTGCTGTGTGATGGGAAACAGAGGGGGGGAAGGCCTCCAAATGAGGCATCAACCCCTCTGGAGTCCCACCAGATACAGCTATTCCCAGCCGCAGCTCCTGTATGCCACCACATGACCTGAAGCAGCAGGAGCTGTTCCCTTTCTCCTCCCCCCATGTGGTGCCAGGTATATAAAGTATCAGCCTGTGGATCTCCCAGAAGTTGAGAGCTCAAGGTGCACGGAAGTGGCAGAAAGCTTATCAGGAGAATCAAGACTTCCATTCCTACTCCTATTGCACAGCCAGGGGCCAGCCTCCGTATGAAGGGAACCTAAATTGTTCGTTCACTTCAGAGGAGGACTTCAACTTTAAGGTGACAAAAAACTGCATTGTAAGGGCAAGGAACATGGATCAAAAATTCTTGTTGCAATTTATGGGCCCTTGCTAGTAAGCTCTAAGTCACAGGATGCCATGTGTCCTCCCCTACAGTGGGCATTGCACAGCATCACTTCATCATTAAGAAATGCACAGCATACTGATGTTACCTGGTTGCTAGCAGGACCAACAGCAGCTCCCAGCACCCTGGAAAAGATATTTCTTTGGGTGTCAAGAGTGCCAGTAACAGCTTGAATTCAGTTTCCTTAGAATCACTCCCTGTTATTCTCTTAGAAGCAAGGAAAAAACCAAAGCCTCAAAGCCACACAGATATACCTCTGATTTGGCCCTTACTGTTCTTACATTCTTCGGCATAGCTTGCACTGAATAACTGGCAGAGAAAAAGGCAGCACCACAGGTTGCAGGGAGAGGTTCTCTGCCTTTGAGAACTGCATGGGAGAAAGCTTAGAAAAGAAGGCATGGGGGTAAAACAACCTAAAAGGAACTTCTCATATTTTGAGCTCAAGCTGTATAGACTGTCAGGAGGCACCTGGAACCACCAGCTAAGCAACCTCTCCACCACACCAGAAACAAGCACACACCTGGCACCTGGAGAGAAACAGGCTGCCAAACTGTGAGCTAACACCAGGAAGATTGTAATATTGTGGGGTTAGGGTTGGTTTTTTTTCCTCCTTCCACCCCCTCCATCATCTTTGATGGAAAAGGAACAGTTGTTAGCTGTGTAACCCTGAGGGACGTTTTCCCTGAAACAGAGAATGGCTGTTCCAGCTACCCTCGTTATTTGACTACAGTTTTGGTGTGTGCTGGAGCCAAGCTCGGGGGCATACTGACAAGAGAGTGGGGAACAGCAGGTGCTGTCCCCTGGCCTATTGCCACTCAGCTGGTTTCCAACTGCCACCCAGGTTGTTTTTAGAGAAGCTCAAGCCCTACCCCACTGAATCAACACCCTCCAGGACTCTAAGCGGGAGCTGCAGTTCTCACCAGCATGGATTTAGAACAATTGAGGACAAGCAAGCTGATGACCTACAGCAGCATGGAAACAGCATCTTACCGCAACGAAAAAGAGGAGTGCACAAGAGAGGACACAGGAAACATATCAAGTGACACAGGACTTAGGACAGCAGACAAGGTTAGTGAAGCAGTGAAGTTTGGACAGCAGTGAGACGGAGTGATACCCATGCACAGAAGAAATCCAAATCCTAAGGAAAGGGTGTCTACACAAAATTATGCATGATATTAACTAGGTGGATTGACCTCTTCTTACCATTTTCATTATACTGGGCTGTAGATAGAGACTAATTCAAACAAGAGAAAAATCAAATAGTGGGAAAAGAGAATGAGAAGAGGAAAAACACATAGGAAGAAAGTGGCCAGTAAGACATAGTATAATGGAAAAGGTTTGTCCTGCAGCTGTTTACAGCATACAAAGTGAATCATGTTACATGTCAGGAAAAAAAAAAAACCTGCTTTCTGTTTCTAGTCTGGTCTAGTCAGCATTTTCTCCATGTGTCACCAGTGCTAAGCCCACAAAAACTTACTCTGCATGTAAGCTCAGCCCTCATCACTTAGGAATACTTAGGCCTTTCCTCCACTGTAGCAAGAGTAGTTTTTTCTCAAGGGAGATGTAAAAAAGGCAAAATTCTTGGCCATTTTTGATGTCTAAACCCCTTGGGATTGCCCCAATAACAGTAGCTGTGACGTAAGCAAGAACGTCTTTTAAAAGATGGAAGAAATCTCTAGTAGCTTCTTACCATTCACTGCTTTCTTAGTAGCCTCTTGCCCTAGCGATGTCAGTCCTCTAGAGTGTCCGCTCAGCAGCCAGAATACATCCAATAATGGGACTAGATTTGATCTTTTAACATTATTCGTACTGCAGTAAGACCTAAGCATTTCCATGCAACTCCAGGGCTCCTAGGCGACTGGGTACAAGTACACGCACAGCATTTACTAACTATAGTGACAGGGTCAACAACGGACAGGAGAAGCACTCTCGGATTAAGTGGTCTGTGAAAGCAATGAATGATAAGCTGTTACCTCAGAAGTATGCAGCTCTAAATCTATATCATGCCAACCTCCCTTACCCCCCCCATGATGTATTGACCTCATGATAAGTCTTACTCACTTTTTATGACTCCATGCATGGTCTGGCCTGGCCCGACCCCACTTTCTTCTTCCTTTCCCTGACTGACGGCATGATCTCTGTCTTTCCAGCAAATGCTGGAGCAGAGCACTTCACTGTGCACACTAAGATCAGTGAGTTAAAAGAAATGAGGGAAATGTCCGAGACGCACAGCGCCATATTGCACTGCAGCTTTTGCCATGGGGTGAAGTCCCTCCAAAAGCTCATACTAGACGATAATTACTGGCATCACTTGGGGCTACACAAGTTTAGCACAACACCACTATTTCTGTGGTATTAACCATGGGGCAATGAAAATAGTAAGAAGATGCCTCATGTCTTCCTGGTCTGTTAGACCAGAGCCCTAGACGGTTCAGGCCTACCCTAGGACTATAGTCCATTTGTCTCTGTGTATTTACGAAGTTTTCAACATGCCTCTATTGAAATTAATGGAGTAAAAGGCACAAGAAAGCATCATAATAAGCCTAAATGCCTTTTGGGTTTTAGTATTTTCACAACACCTGCCATAATAGAGTCCTGGAGAACCTAGATTAGTAGTAAAATTAACAATACAGTACTATTAAAATATTAAAAACAACTCATGCTGCAGCTCAAAATCACTGCCAAAATAGGCAAGTGAGCATTCAGCTGAGGCCATGCCAGGGAATGCTGAGTGCAAGAGGAAATTGCAGCAAGCCTTTTAGTAAGTGGAACTCTGAATTTATATTGGAGCAAGGCAGGACAACCTCAGTATGGACATATTCCACTGTAGGCTACATCAACTTTCCTATGAAAATTTAAAACAATATTCTGAACTTTAATAGTCAAACACTTCATAGTGCATTCTGGAAAAACTAACAGACAGCTGGCTAAACACAAACAGGCTTTGTGTTCACTTGCTAGAATCACTCACATGTGAGTTCAGCAAACTGTTGCCCTGGCAAACTGGAAGGCTAGGCAGCATGATGCCTCAAAAACAACTCCGAGTCCACTACAAAGACATTTAAAACATCTGTCTAATGGGCTAGATACAGTATAAAAGTTCCAACTTTTCTGAAAGCTTTGGTATCTGAGTTTTATTAAGTACAGGTTCAACCACATCCTGACCAGACAAGTGTGGTCTGTACAGGTGCACTAGTTTTAGAGCTTTTCTGGTCCTCCAAGACAGTTGGCATAAGCTTTAGAATTAATGAAGTATTGATTTACTGTTCACTCTGCATTTTTTTCCAGTTTGTGAAAACCTGTAATTCTGAAAAAGGTAACCAAAACATTGCTTATATTACTCAGTTGTTTACTGCAGGCTCAGTCCTGAAAGCTAGTAGTTGACAGGGCAGATGATCTGCTGATGTAAGCCAGCATGCTGCCAGTAATATGCCAGTGGAATAGTGCCAATTTACATCAGCTAATAATCTGGTCATAGTGTCACAAAAGAAGCTGGGGGTGTTTAGTTCTCCACATCAGGCTCTGTTATATATCGATTTGCACGGCACAATAAGAATGTATGCATTTTTTTTTTACTTTGATTTGTTCTGCATCAAGAGATTATTTCATAGCTGTGAGCTGAGCATCCCCAATGCTGTAAATCACTATCGTACAATTTAATTAATTTTGTCTTCCCTGGTTCTTAAAGTGTGCTGAGACACCATGTACAAAGACAGCAAAATGAGTTGGGTGACCACTAGACTGATCAGGAAAGAAACTGTTCTGTGTTCCTCATCACATTCTGTAATTATCCACCTACATAAATGTTTTTGGTTTTTTTTATTGCTAGTAACTGAAATAAGACCAAAGTACTGCTTGTCCACAGACCATAAACAAACAGAGTACAATACTGTACGAAAAGCACATAGCAGACAGATGTAGGACATATAAACTAGCTGTTTCATTTGGATAAATAGTGATCTGATTTCACCCTTTTCCTGCCTAGCCAGCAATCAAGTACACAGATATATTTCCTAATTGAGAAATTAATCATATTTTATATGTCCTGAAAAGCAAGATATATTTGAGTATTTGTGAATACTAATATTTGCCTATTAGACTGTTCCCGTGCCATGTCTATCCTCCTTTCTATTTATACTGGCATTGATCAGCTTGTTCACTTCCAGTTTAAATGATTCAGTTCTGATTTGATTGCCATGTAATTTAAATGCAAATAATTACTGTAAGGATGACATTTAGAAAAACAGCTCTGCTAAGCAGGAAGGTCTTTTTTAGGCACAGGAGTTTGCCAGTAACAGCAGAAGCATGCCTTTTGACTATGAGATATGGGAACCTATCACTTCAGTTCTTCTAAAAGACATTCTGATTTCCCTCTGACTCCCCTTAATTAAAACTCTTCTATAGCATCATCAAATATCAGGGTAGAGCATAGGCCACTGAATGAAAAGAAGAGGGGAGAGGAATATTTTTAATCTGTTTTTAGTTCGTAAGGCTGCACTCTAGAAAATGGCAGTAAAATTACTCTCTTGTGAAACCATGTTTGTATTTCATGCTGCACCTCAGTTCCAAGACAGGGTCTGATTGAAAAAACACTGAAGTGTTTCATGCAAGGAAAAAGTGGTAGCTAGAGGAAAAAATCTCTCTTACTTTGAGAGTACTTTATTTTCAGAACCATCTCGTTTCTCCCTTCTTCCTCCTATTTTAAGGTTAGACTATTGCTTTATCATCTCTGCCATGTATGAGAAGTCTGGAGATACTAGATTGCCCAAGTACAGAGTTGTGACTGAATTACAGTCCCACCTTCTTTCCTAACTGTCTCTGTAACAAGGTATTTTTTATATGCTAGCTGTGCTAGCAGGTCCAAAGAGATGCTGAGGAAGGCACCAACAAGGACAAATCCTGACTCTGCCCATTTCCTGGCATAGCAGCATCTTCAATTTGGGCTCATAATTTCACATTTACCTCCTCATCCATCACAGTCACCAGACCTTAATGGCACAATTTGAAATTCAGTCCTCAATAGTGAGAACTGCATAAACACCAGGGCAGCACATGAAAGAAATGTGATTCTATGCCATTTCTTTTCTCACAGTACAGAAATCTCATCCTTTCACCTCAACACACACCAGTGACCCAGTGTTTGGTAGAGTGCCTCCATTAAAACTTCACTGCTCCTGTTAAACATAACAAAATCCCAGATATCTTGATTTTAGCATGGAGTCTCATAAGATGCATTCACTGCATTTCAGTTTTGTCCAAAGGCTAGTCATGGCAGAGGTCACATGCTTAGCAAGTATCAAGAGACCACAGCCTTCCTGAAGTCACTATTTTTTTGTTAGCGTGCAGAGTGAACAGGTGATGGATCCAGAAGTTTCATACATATGTAGATCCAGTAAAGACAGCATATACAAATACAGTTATTACCATTACTCTGAGAAAATAAAGGTTAGAATTCAGCCTGATAAAAATCAAAGCACATCTGAATAGACCATTCTATTTGCCCTTCTGCTTTCTCTCAGGATCCTGAACTTTGCCACCTCATTCATAGTCATTGCACTAAAGGCTGCCCCCAGACTTCACACTCCCAACCAGTTTTTCCTTGTTTCTAAGTATCAGATCCAACAGTGTCTTCTCTCACTGGCTTCATAGCTCCAGTGCCTTCCCCCTGTTGGGCTCATGTTCACAGGACAGGAAGGCAGTAGAGTAAAAGATTTATTTGCAATATGGAGATCCTAAGCATTTAGGATCACTTAACACAACTGTTCTGCTGCGTTTACTTTTTTTTTTTGCCTCCTGGCAATCACTGAGACAGCAGAATTGCCAGGGGAAGCTGTCACAGTCTTGTAGTCCCCCACTATGGCTCCAAGTGAATGCAGGAATTCAGCCCATGAAGTTCCTCTAGGTTCAGAGCCTACAAGTAAAAATTATAAATATACTTGCTGATGTTTTAGACTAATGGCAAGTTGATCTTGCTTTGAAAACTTCAGCGATACTAATATGAGCATTCAATACAGTTGTAACACCTGGCTTTCATATTGTTTTAACATCTCTAAGAATCAGGAAAAAACCTTATTTGCTTTATTAAAAAAATCATTCACTATGAATGTTATTTTATATCACTGAATGACTTTCCGCACTCAAAATTTAGACACTGTGCTAAAGGTACAAGAGAGTTAAATTGCTCTATATAGAGAACAGAGGCAGGTTGGATAGTTCAGCAAGGATTCCCTCAAGGCCCTCAGACATGAAAGATTTTCCCTAGAACAAGATACTTCCCATTTTTTGCTGACTCATATATATTTAACCATTATAGTTTGAACAGTATAGTTCATTCAAAAACATATATAACCAGAACTCCTCCCTGACCATGGTGTAAACGGATATAACTTAAATTTAGCTGAACACCAACTTTTACCACACAGGGATGTAGAAGATAGGGAGGCCAGGTGTAGGGGGACACAACAACAGCAAATCCAGCCCCTACAACTTTTCACCAAAATCTGGGCAGATTCTTCTGGTATTTTCTTCCATGCTTTCTTGCATCTTTGTTTTACTTATATTAGCAATTATAATCCTTCACTGACTGCAGGGACACCTCGTGGTGAGGACAGGTGAAAACAGCACACTGCCATTCAATTAATTAAACTAAGCAGGAAAAGACTGACAGATGTTTCTGCTCCTTGGGAAAATCAGAATTTCACAGGCACAGGCTTCGACTCCTGCTCTGCTTCTGGGGCATACATTAAAACATCCAGAACAGAAAGCACTGACACAGCAACTTCAAGAACAAAGGACTGAGTTGTCCAACAGACCTGAACTGTCTAACAGTCCACTTTAATTATAACTTTTGTCTTCCAGGGGCTACACGAGTGGTTGCTTCAACTCAACACTCAGTTGAAGCAGCAGTCCCCAGAATTGCTGTTATTGGCTTCCCACCTCCTCCTTTGTTTAATGTGACAGCAAAACGCATTTCAGTGACTCACTGCAAAATCTCTTGCTGGGATTTTCATTTTTTAAAAGACATACATGTGTGTATAATTTTTAACAGGGATTTCCTTTCTCCCCACTGCAACTACACTGTGGCATTGTCACCACAGCACTTGATCCATTACATAATAAGAATTGCATCAGCTTCCTTACCCAATGCAGAGAACCAATGCAGACCTTGGCAGCCAGAAGAGGAACGGTGGGATCTGTAGGTCGCAGTTTAGCACACTCTTTGAGCACCGACACAGCATATGCTGACTGGAGGAGGGGGAGAGAGGAGGAGGAAATAAAAAAAGGCTGATAAGACAATGCTGTTCCAGAGTCCAAACAACATATTTCAGTAAAATGTACAAAGAAGCGCTGTGAAGAATCACGTCAGCAACAAGTTAGCAACTTTATTCCCACCTCCACACACACAGACACATGTGTGCGTGCATGCAGACTCACACTCTTCCCACACTCAGAGGAAAAATGCCAAGGCACCAGCCCTGGCCGGGCACCTTACAAGAAACAGTTTTCCTCAGCCATTAACACACTGGTTATTCTAACTCTGCTCTCCCAATTCACAGGAATTCTGCTACAGTTTTCCTTGCACACAACCATCATCCAGTAAGCCAGAAAAGATCATAAAGAGCTTATCCTCCAGTATATTAACATTTTAGGCCAACTCTACTCAGACAGAGCTTTGTGCGGCTAAAGTAATCTTCCTGCAGATTGTTTTGTGCCTTCTCCAGTACTAGAACATACAAGAATACAAGTGGGATCCCCCCATGCAAAGGGTGGAGCAGGCAACTGCAGTCTGAGTAGTGTGTGTTACAAAGAAGGCCCATAAAACTCTTGCTGTTTTTCTGGTGTTTGGTTACCATTAATGAATGATGTCTATTAAGATCAGCCGTTACACAGCCCTTTTGATTCAATGTGCTCCACAAACATTGCTTTTTACAGCACATATTCATGGCTGCCACACTTCAGAAGGTCTAAAGGGGAATGAGGAAAGCTCTGGTCTGAGATGCTGGTGAGAAGGCCTGGTCAGCCGATGAGGAGGTGACCCAGGCTGCACTGCCAGTCTCCTAGCCCAGTCTACCTAGACCGCAGTTTCTTTCACATTTCCAACCCTCCTCACTACTGACCGCTGATCCTCCCAAATTCTCTCATCCTTGAGCTCAAGGGGAAGTTTACTTCTCTCAGAATTTCTCCTGACATGCCTCATTCCTCCCGAACTCTTCCACACAGTCCCAAGACACACCCAGGCCTCTCTCACTCAGTGTCCCCTCTCAGAAGCACATGGAATAGTTGTGGCAAAAAAAACAGGAGAGCAGCAGCAGCACCTTGCCAAGTCAAACTAGCCACTATCTATCAGATCCTGGACACCTTCTCCTGACCCCCAGGGGCTTTGCCTACCAGAGCTGTGACCAGCACAGGCAGATGGATCTGGCATCTGCTCCAGTCCCCTGCAGCCCCACACAGCAGCTGCATGCTCCCACCAGCGGCCATCAGCACTTTCCCCTCCTCACACCACAACAAAGCAGGCTGAGCCTGCCGCCTCCTTTCTCCAGAGGACTCAATGTCCACTTCTTGCTATGGGATTCAAAAGCCTGGATAGGAATTTGATTGGAAGGGTGCCCGGGAAAAGGGAAAACCAGATGTACAGCAGCCCTGCCCATGCTAAGGCAAAGATGGGTTTTGTAGCCTAAGACACAAGCTCTGCAGCAGTGGAGACAAACCCTCCTGCTTGAAAAGCTTGGGTATCTGCTGCGCGGTCTGAAGAGGAGCAACAGCATTGCCCTACGTTCTCCAGGCAGCTCCCACCTACACAGAGCATCAGGTATCATCAATAAAAGTAAGGAAACATTTGCTATTTTACAATTCCAAATTCACAGTTTAGCTAAAGCCAGAAGGAAGCTTGTCTTTGAGCAAAAATGGGAATCAATAAACTTGGTCCTAGAGCTTAAACCATTACCTCACCCCTCTCAGAAACAAAGACTCGGGTAATTCAACCCTGAGGTATGGGAAGAAACACATTGCTGCACCCTGCTGTCATGAAGTAACTAGCATCCCACAGAATTAACATCCCTGACACCTATTTGTTCAGAATAACTAGTGTCTCAGGTTTTAATGGCATCTTATTCCTCCCTCTCACAGAATGCTACTTGTACCACAGGCAACTGGTATTCCCAGTACCACTGCGGTTCATATTGGAAATGCAAGCACAACCCCATGAGCATCCTAGCCTAGCACATCATCCTCCTGCCTGTATTCCAGCCCCACAGGTTCTTCCAGACAAGAGAAACCCAAAGAGTAGAGCAGGACAGTGTGCACCTTGACAGTCAGTGTATACGCAGCTCAACCCAACCCTTCTCATCTCACCATGCAAAACAAAATGAAGAGGCCAGATATGTAAAAGACAATACACTGTCCAGTCCTAACTTTCAGAAAGATACAAAGCTTGTGTTGGTTTCTCAGCTCCCCATCAGCAGTGTGACTGCAGGGAAAGCAGGAGGCACCTAGGAAGAGCTGACAGCCACCCTGTGGGCCAGCACAAAACAGTGCTTATACCTGAATGCCTCACACGTGGAGTGACCTTATCACATGCACTCTGAAGATCGATTTACAGAGCAAGAGCCACAGCTTCCGCACTGCTTTCAAAACATTTACAAAGCTAAGTCACTTTAAAGTAGTTTATAAAATTTGTAATTAAACATATGGAACAGAAATGGTTTTAGAAACAGGGTGGCATGAAGCCTTTCTCCCCAGCTGTATTTTAAAAATTCAAGAGATCTATATAATTTCACATTGAAAACCTTACTCAGCAGAAATTATACATAGATGAGGAAAATACTAGCTAAGGAATGACAGTAGAAAGAACAAGCCCCTCCCACAGTGACCTTACTTAGGGGAGACTGGCATGACATATAATATCAAGGTGTTTTAAAGATACTACAGACATTAATGGGCAGGGAACAAATATAATCCACTCAGTATTGAATACAGATGTCATTGGTTTGTAACAATATTTAATATGAAACAGCATTTGTGTAACATTGAAATAATCTGATAATTAAAATGTACATATTCTGTCACTTAGCGTGGGTGGACCAGGAAGTCAAGCACATTGTTTGTGAGATTCACTGCAATGCAATAATAATTAGAGTTATTTGTGAGGCATGTTTTGAGAAGAGCAGAGCTTGAACTCCAAGTGAGTGCACGCTTCCTACTCATAATTCTGAGCTTCAGAGGAGTTCACATCAAAACTCAAGCCAGGGTTTAAGTTTTTGCTGTTTAGCTTGCTAATTGCTGGATTATAACGACTGCACTGATCCCAAGGATTTCAGAAAACTGGGGATTTGCCTCTGGTTCTCATTCGGCATCTCTCTGAGAAAAAGGCTTTTAAGTCACCCTAAACACACACAAACCTGTTAAACAGACATGGTTTAAAGAAAGGGCAAGCTTGCCAACAGCTGCCTCATAGGGGTTTCAACTGTGTTTATGGGAGGTCTAATGTATGAGTTCTCAGCCTTAGGTTCCGCATTGGGTTTAAGGAGACCCATGACCATCCTCCCTTGTTATGACCAACAAAGCACAGAGCTCAAATCAGAATATGGAGTGAAAATACTGCCTTAATGGGAATGTTCAGCCAGTAGGGTTAAAAAAAAAGAAAAATAAAAAGATGAACTGTGTAGGGGACTTAAGAACTTCAATTACCTGAGTTAGGCATCTCTGTCCTTCATATACCAACAACTTTGTGTTTTTTGCAATGGAGACAGGGAAGGACACGGCACTACTGTTCCATATTTAAGCCCAGTAGCTACTGGAAGCTGATCTTCTCTGTCAATATTTTCCTCTCCTTATCTACTTGCACACAATACTTTTCTTCTGCAGAGATCACAAACATGCTACACAATAATTTATGAAAAGAAAATTAGGAAACGCAATTTCTAGGAAGGAGCAGGCAATACTGAAAAATGGCTGCTTTTGATACAGACTTCTGAGAAAGCTCTATGTATCACATCTGGGGTGGGGGAATAACACTTCTTGATCTGCAGCAAGAAATCACAAGGAAGCTATGATGAAGGAGATGGACGGAGAGGACACATCCCCCTAAGCAATTACAGCAACCATGGCTTTGAATCCTATAAGGTAGTAAAATGTAAAATATAAACCCCAACTCTCATTCCCCATTTACTAATTATATAACAAAGCATGCAAGCATAGTCCTCAAAGATGCTTGCACATGAGCAGTAATGAAGAATAGTCTCGTTCTTACTTTTCCAAAAGGCTCAAGAGATCTCACCATCAACTATGGTAGATGCTGCCAAAATGCTGGTTTTCCCAGCTCACTTCAAGAAATTTTCATTCCTTCCTCTCCTCTTCTCCCCCACCACACCAAACAAACAAAAGAAGGATGTCAGAGATTCACTCCATGTTTAGAAGATAAAGAAACCTTAAATCTAAGTAAAAGGAAGAAGAATTTCCAGACAGTAAATCATGCCAGGCAGACTTGACACACAATAAACAGTTGCTCTTCTCTTGCAAAGGTTCCAAAAACCTTTCTACTTTCTTGCTTCTTTGGTAATACTTTTCAGCCAAAGGGAAAAATGTTCCTCGAGGTGGTGGTTTTGGTAGACAGTCTCATTCCCAATTCACCTGGAAGTTTAGTACACAGATGAATCTCTACAACTAGTACTGCTTTACTTCTAGCATCATCCTGTCCAATTTAAAAAGTTACGCTCTCTCAAAGGGATTGTGGGGAAGTGAGGGGAAAAAAATCTCATTATGCAAGAATTAGTATTCCCTGTACCCTGGGATTCACAGCCATCTAGCTAAAAATGACCTTGAACCAACACAGGAAGATAACAGTGAGACAGCAATTGAGAACTCTGGAGCTAGTTGGTTTGGTGTTAGCTTTCCACTGAATTTCTAGATTTCTGCTAATCCCACAGCATAAACATTATTCCTGTAAGACATTTACTTCTCTCAATACAGGGACCAATTCTCCCCCTTTTCTTTTCCCCTGTGTGTAGCAAATTAGAGCATTGGAGTTAAGCAGCTTCAAATATTCACTTTGAAGAGTACCTGTTAAAATTTAAGATCTGTAAGCATAAATTTGTCCTTGCTAATGTGACAAACACCCAATTTCACACTTTCTGTCAGGCAAAGAGTGTTAAGTCTGAAGGCAATTATATAGCCCACCTAGGTATTCTGCTCAAAAGTCAGGCATCCTTGGAAATTTCCATTTTTTGTACTATCTACAGCACACAGGCACAACCCCTTCTAATCTTCCTTTTCCACCAAAGGGAACCAAACTATTGAATATCCCCTAGCTAGCTGACCTTTGTAACAGGATCTTTAACCAATGAATGCTCAATATTTTAACTTTCATTCCCCAGCAATGCTATTTAAGGAGCCATCCGAGGCCTCTGCTGCTCCCGAGGTTCCTGCCTGCAATGCAAAGAGAAATGTACTTTTTTTTGCCAGTTGCCTAGCAACCAGCCTAAGCTTTTGCAAGGAAACCAACAGAAGGAACAGCCTAAATCATAAAATTTGTCTGCTGTTGCTGCAGAATTATGTATCAAATATATTTATAACTTTTCTTCTAACCTTCTGGAAAGCTGTACATTGGCAGTACATGCATGGCTGAGTCAAACTTGAAGCTCCTCAAAGCTGTTAGAGACATCCGCTTCTACTGCACCATTTAAATAAGGGGAAGTATTCCTTTTTTTGGGTGCAACACAGATATGAGCAGCTCAGACATAGCTTGTCATTATTTGGCTATGACCAGTATGTATCAGCAACTTGCAAAGGGATCCAAAATGAAAGTTCATGTTTGCATAAGACTGGTTTCAAAACCCTAAGAATGCTGCCAGCACAAGCCTCGGGCAGGGCTGCAGTATCTCCCACTGCTGAGCAGCCAAGGGGAACACAGTGACACTGCAAGATTGGCAGACAAGCTGGAGCCTGCTGCTGCAGAAAAACAGCTGAGTGACAGATGCCAAGAAGGATGTGATTATTTCCCTTTGTGTAACACCAGATACCTCCTGAAGCATTATAAGAAAAACATTCAGGTAGACAAGCATGATTCTTTCCTCCAAAAAACGAACAAACATAAGGTATATGAGCAGTTATAAAAGCAGTTTTATCTGCCTGGTTTTGCAAGGTGCCACACTTGGTGTTTAAATCCCCCTGCTGCCAGCCTATCTTACCTATACGGTAACATTGACCATTGTCCCTGTGGTGTCCTCAGTACAGGCTAGCAGGGGCTGGAGAGTATCAGCAATGATATAGTTGCCATATCATTGAATTGAATCATATCAATTGAAGCCAAGCCTAAAGGCAAGCACTGGGCTGATAGTGTTCTGTCAACACCAGATGAGATGGGTTGGACAGCTGTGTACCTGGCACCCCAGGAACACATAACCACCATCAGCCATCCAGCACAAGGCCTGCTGAGCATAGCCCTTGCCTCCAGGTAACTGCTTCCAGCTCCACTGGGTTCTCACAGAGGCTCTTCCCCACAGCCCCTTCCATTGCCTCCGAGCTCTTCCTTTATGTACGTTTTGCTGCATTTCATCCCCTAAATGAATATACAGCGTGAGGGGTAAGAGCAGATTATCCTCTCCTGCAGATGCTCCAGATGGGGGAAGACTGTGAGGAGCCCTACCCTGAAAAGGAATGGGCAGCAGAGACAACATGTACATGGACTGACCACAGCCCCCAGTTCCCTGCCCCACTGCGCCTCTGCTGGGGAGAAGGTAGAGAAATCAGGAATAAAGCCTTTGGGCCCAGGAAGAAGGGAGGGGCAGAGGAGAGGTGCCTTTTCAAGATGTAGTTCTCAGTCTTATTCTGGTTTTGATTGTTAAAAAATTAAACTGCTTCTGTTTTCACCAAGTCAAGTCTGTTTTTTACCCATGACCATAAGCGGTAAGTGAAGCCTCCCTGTCCTTGCCTCAGACCACAAGGTTTTCTACCTTTTGTTCTCCCAGCTCTCTTCCCCATCCCACCAGAGGGGAGGAGAGAGCGAGAGGCTACGTGGTGCTCAGTTGCCGGGTGGCCTTAAAACCATGACAGACAGACAAAAAAAAAAAAAAAAAAAAGGACACAATGCAGATCTAGAAGACTTTCTGAAGTATTGCCAATTTAAGCTAGAGCCCAATCCCACGATGTGCTTCTGAGTTTCTACTCCCATAGAGCGCCAGTGACAATTTGGGACACCCAGGCTGTCTCACATGAGGCTGTTAGGTGTGGAAGGGAACAGAAATCTGAACATGGGAAATCTGATCCAATAGGTCTGAGGAGAAGGAAATGTTTGCAAGTTGCACGGGGACCCATTTCACATTTCTTGTGCTTGTAATACATCATCTAAACACTATGACAATTTTGCCTCCAACTTCAGATATGTCAGTAGAGCTACCCTAGTCCGCAGCAGACCTGTGTGCTGGTAATGTCCACAGCCTCCAGTAGAAACTGTTTAGCTGAAAAGCAACAGCAGAGAACAAGTCTGCCCTAAACAGCTGCCTCTCTCTTAATTACTGTGAGGACTAAAAAGTCTTCTCTGTAAATAAGAGTTTGGTCCTTCCTTTCCCCATTCTGCTTTATACAGGTCATGTCACTTTTTCAAAATCTTGAGACAGCAGATGCAACCCACTGCACTCATTTTACTCTGGCAGCAGGATAGCGGCTCATCTCATTGCCTGAGGACTCTGCCAGATGGCATCCAGCTATCATACCACTTGCCACTCAGACTCCATCCTGTCTATGCATGGCAGCAGAGCCAGGGAGCTGCTATGCCCACTCAGCCTCTGGCTGTTGTATTTTCACATTGTGAAGGTTATTACCAGCAGAAGCAACTTAAAGCAGCTGTGAAGAGTTCAGCATTCAGAAGAACAGTGATGCTGCATTACACTGATTTAAACCTCTCTTGTCTATCCAGAACTGTACTTGGTGACACAGGACATCTCTCAGTACTCTTTCTACAGCAGGCATGTCTTTGCCATTGTCTAGGCTTTCCCAACATTTCATTTAAAATTGCCAACAGAAGTCTTACAAATTTCATGGTGGATTTTAATCATTTAAATAAACATGCTCCTTTTGTTCAGAAAAAATACGTCTTGGTATACATGCATCCCCAACAATGGCTTAAAAAACAAGACAACACCATCATACTCATTATGCAAGTTGTTGAGAAGCACAGGAAAGCAAAATTGCTGTCACTCCATTATTTCCACCACTTAAGTGGACAGAAAACAGGTTATGCTTCTCTGAGCTTTTTCATTCACTCTTTTACAAAGACCTAAGGCCTCACTTGCTCTGTAAGAACTTACTGCAGTGATGTGCCTATTTTTGTTAGGACACATGCTTCATAAAATAATGTGTAAACTCAAACATACACACAGTAATGAGCCTAGGTGGCTGGCTTGACATTCAGACTTATCACTTGTGAAAAATGCTAGTCACCATTTGGCAATTTTGGGCTGGCAGAGGAGGAAAATAGTTTGAAGTTCAACTTGAATGACTTAACCTGAAGAAGATGAACATACAAAATAAAAGTAATACTAGTCAAATGCAGTATAGAATAAAGGGCAAGATAGGATTTTACAGCACATAAGATCAGAGTTTGCAAATCCTAAAACATGCTTTAAAAAAAAGAGCGACCAAAGTTTCCAGCATTTACAGATTGATAAAACTGTTCCTGTCGTACCTAGGATTTATGAGCATGATTTGCTGCACTGCAGAACAAGTAACACTGCAGGATGTGAGATTTTGAGATTTCATTACCAAGAAATAAGATCTGGAATTGGCTGTGACTGAGACAAGTGAAAATAGATCTTTTACCTATAAATGCTCAAGTGTACTCTGCATTCTGCAGTCTAGACAGACCACACTGTTTTCTCATCAGTTTGTTCTGCTGCACCAGAGCACTTACTTTTAAATGAACTCTGTCCTGCTATCAAGCTGTGAACCAGTATAAAAATGTATGCCACATCTCCTATTAGCCAGATGACGCACTGCAGAGTATATGACAGGAATCCTCAGGGAATACTTTGGGATTAGAAGCGAAATACTGCACAGATGGGATTGTTGGGTAAGGGAATTCCCTCTGCCCCATATAGGGCTCAGAACACTTAGAGCTTTTACATCAATAGACAAGATCAGGCTATTTTACCTTGTAAATATTTAAAGTACAGGCAAAAAGACATGACGTACTTGAAAATCTGAAAATGTAGGACAGTTACAGATACAGATACTTGTGTTCCTTTTTTTTCTCTTAAGTACCAAATATCCTGTAACTTCTAGGGAAGCTGAAGAGGTAAGCAAACATACAAGGAGGACAACAGAGTTCCCATGCAAATTGTTAGAAGTGAGAGATCAGGTCCTACTTCTCACCTTCATACTAACCTAATATTGAACCACGATTACCCTTGGGATACACTCACTGTCTCAACCATCAGCAGTTCAAGTCTAGATTTGCTCTCCAGCAGATTACCAGAGCTACAGCATTGTCTGCTGTTGAGAAAGAGGTTACACAACCTGTAAAGCCAATAAAGCTCCCAGACAAGTCCTATGAGTGTTTATGGGAAGATACTGTGCCCTTTCGTCATAGCCTATATAGTCATTGTTGTCCTCAGTATGAAGAGATCAGGTATCCGGAGGATTTGCAAAGGCACAGAGGGCAGAAATGTGCTAACTCCAGATGAATGCCAAGGGGAGCTGGACCAGACTTGTAAACCCCACACCCGACATAGGCCAGTACAAGGTATTAGCACTATGGCACCAAGCTTATTGTTCGAGTATTCTGCCAGTAGCTTCGTGTTTCCAAAGTCTAGCTGTGATTTTCATATTTGAACTGGATTTTTAAGTGCTTGTACAGAACTCTCAGGAATCTGTGAGCCTCTTTCTCATTAAACATTGCCCTTCAGCTCCCTGCTGATCTAATACCCTTTGTCAAAGTTTTGATGCCTCCTTTTGATTATAACAGACCTAGATGATTTATGGACAACTGTGGAGTCCCAGAACAGAGTTAGAGTTTGCAAGGTCCCATCAAGTACACCCCTGGCACCTTCACAGTGGCGTTGCTGCTGACTGATATTTGCCTAGGGTGTTCCACAGATCCCCAGTGGCACAGGCTCCACACAACCTCCACAGGCAATCTTTCTCCAGTGTACTTCTATCCATTATTTTGCCTCTTAACAGGAAATATGAACTTGTGTTACTGCAACTGAAAAGCATCATACCTTGTCCCACCCACCACAAACAAGACTAACCCCTTCTTCTAAGGGCTCTTAAAGACTTGTTTCTCTCTTCAACTTTTTTCTCTCCTTTAAAGTAATAAATTTCAATTATTTCAATCTTTCCACAGTCCTGCTTACTATACCCTTGGCCATCCTTGATGCTCTTTATTAGGCTTTCTCTTGTTGGCCTCCCATTTTCTTGAGGTATAATGCATAACAGCCAGTCTTCCAGGATAAGGCTTTGCCTATGTTCACAAAAGTGAAGGAATCCCTTCAGACATCTTCCAAGCTTTGCTGCCACTTACATATCACAAGATGACAACTTCTTTACAAAAGCATGCCACTGTATACTCATCTCCAATTTCTGCTCCAAAACCACTGTTTCCAAGCCAGCTTATAGCCATAAAAGACCAGTAATAAGTTACCATTTGGCAGCTGACTGCTAGTTGCTCTCTCTGCTCAGTTCCAAATGGATTCCCCTACACTCCATGGGCACAGAACATAGGACCGTAAGAAATGGTCTACTACTGCACAGCATTAATTTTCACACATCTCCTGGAAGTGTAGATGGGCACCCTCGGAATGAACAGGCTAAATTTTGTACCATCCATGTTTCCTGCAGAAAGTCTACTCTTTTAAGACTAAAAAATAAAAGCTCCTGCTGCTTCTGCCTTTCTTTCACAACTGGACTTCAGCCATCTCACTGGTTAACTGGTAACTTTGACAAATACTATACTAATTTAAAAAAAAAAGAAAACACACTAAAAACACATCCATGCAAATATTCACAGCATTTCTTTTTCTACAGTATCTTTTGCACGAAACACTTGAGCGATATTAATCCTTACAAGCTCTCTGTGAAAAAGCATTAACATTTCCCTGATCAGACAGAGAAACCACAGCTTAAAGAGAGGTTTAAGTCAACTGCCCAAACACAGAGTGAGTTGATGACAGCTTTAAACATCAGTATCTTTCTTACGATAAGCACACTTATGTTGAACCAGCAGAGAATGGACAGATACGTAATGCTTTTCAATTCACAGCTATGCACAAGATCTGTTCTCTTCTTGACAATGAGAAGCAAACACTACATGGAAAGAACTGTACTCAATACCAAATGCACATACCTGATCACAAAGTGCAACCAGAGTCTAAAAGAACAGCACTGTCTTTCCATCCTTTCACTTAGCTGCCTGATGGCACCTACCCCCAACAAAATAAATGACAATGTGTGTTCAAATAAGTAAGCTAGATACGATGCATTTTCCTCTGGAAAAGTGTTAAGTCCTTTGGTTTTAACCTTACCTTTCCACAAGCCACCATGGACAGGGCAAGCTGGTACCAGAGGTGAAATTCATCAAACGCAAACTTCATGGCTCTCTCCAAGCACTGAGAAACAAATGTTGTGAGAAATGTCAGTCTTTTTTTTTTTTTAATATATATTTTGTCAAGACTGTTGCTTGGCTCAGTAATCAAATCAGGGGAGATAATGTGTGGTCCAGAGACAGGCGATTTTTTTTTTAAATTACATGATTTCTGTCTTCTCAGTTAAGGAGGCTTGCTAGCATATACCATCACTTCAAATGAGGGCTACTTTGCTCAAGTACCTCCACTACAAATTATTTTAATGTCTCAAACAGCTCTGTGCATATTTCTGGCCTGTGCTGCTATAGGTCTGTAGCTGTTTCCACTAGTTGCCAACTAGCACACCTCATTTTCACCTTCCCTGACAAGTTACTGCAAAGACAGGATTTGCTTGACCCTTTCAAGTGGAAGCTGCAGCAGAAGGCAGGAGGAGGTACCTCAGAAAGCATGACATACTGCCCTCTTCTGCCCAGCGTGATGCTGAGGAGGTCGTAGACCGCAGAAGCATCCTGGAGGCTGACAGCTCGGTCATCCTGCTGATCTGGGGCTCGGCTGATCACTGCGTCCCGGTTTGCCTGGGCAGAGACACAAATGGAACATCAGACAGAAAAAGAGCAAGAGAGAACTGACTCCTCCATAGAAAGTTCCACTCATCATCCTTGGCATTTTGTTTAAACTCATCTTGAGATTTTTTTTTTTAAATCATCCCACATGTAAATCAACACAAGGAAGGTGTTTCCATAGAGTTACTTTTTGTCCACATGAAGCAAACTCGAGAAGACAGCTGTACACACAGAAAGGAACTGCTAGGAGTACCTCATCTGGATTTCTTTCACAGAATCAGAGCAGTAGAAAACAGACATACCAGATCCCATTTCCTCAGTAATTAGAAATTCAAGGGCTATCCTTAAACCACATTCCTTATTACTTCAATTGCCTGCAACTGTGATAACTGCTTCCATAGTTGATATTTTGTCTTCATAGAATCATAGAATGGTTAGGGTTGGAAGGGACCTTAAAGATCACCAAGTTCCAACCCCCCTGTCCTCTGTGTCTGTGCTTGATTTCTTCCCAATAGTGTCTTTGTTCTTTTTTTCTGATATTCACTTTTTATTTTTTAATTTGAGCAAGTTGCCTTAGTAATCAGATTTGCCTGTCATCAATTTAATGCAATTAGAGGTCTGGGCCAATACAACGTAAAAAAAAAAATTATTTTGTAAGTGTTAATTTTGCATAATCCAGCAGTGCATTGCTCAGCCTAGATCAAAAAATAACATTACTTTTGACAGAAAATGATCACTCTAGCGATTTGTAAGGATGTCGCAAAATACCATATGCCAGGCTCAGATTTACCTCAAGATCCCAGCCTCTCTCTTTTCTGTGCATAAAGAGGGAGATTTCAATCCCAGAGTAAAAGGAAAAATCCCTCTGATTTCCAATCACAGATTACTTCACCCAGACTGCCCATCCTCTGACAGAGGCCGTGCTGGACACCATTGAGCTCTAGCACTGACTGATAGATAGCACAGGGAGTTGCCCTGGGCTCCTCAGATGAAAGGGGTGCAACATCAGACATTCAGGTCTAGACATCTAAAAGATCAGAAAAATTAGAAGAATGCTGCAGGTGAAACTGGTGGCAAAGACAAACAAAATATTCCCTCCCTGAAACAAGGAGGTTATGAGATTTATTTTTATAATACTTACTACTATAATCTTACATCTATTTCTTCCTAATTGGAGAGAGGGTTTTTTTTTTTTCCTAAAAAGGTTAAACATGGGCATTAGGTGTAATAAAAATTTCCAGTATATGCAGCCCTTAAAGCCCACACGTATTTCATTATGATTAAGCTGCAGCTGTTTCATCATGATATTATCTGTGTAATGCCCCAGTTCCAGGCACTCTTCATCACAGCCTCCAGCCAAGACAGCAAACACAATTACTGACAACTAACACAATCACAACCAAGAGCTAAATGGCAACCGCAGTTAAGGCAAACTGACAGGTCAGACTCAGTCTAGTGTTTGCACAAATAAACTTTCACCAACCCTTGTAGCCACAAAAGTATGTTTTTCATATTACTGCAAAAGATGTAATTTGTGATTTAAAAAAATAGTTCAGAACAACAGGTTGCATGAGAGAATGAAACCATCTTCAAAGAAAAATATCCTGCAACCAGAGTACAGAAGCATCACTCGTCTACCTTTACTAGCAGAACTAAACAAATAAGAATAAAAAAAATAAACAGATGTTCACGCTCTGTTTGGATTTAGCCCAAGACTGCTACTTTAAAAGGAAAAAAGGTGTTAAAGGCATATACAGAACGATCCTTATTGCCGAGTGAATTCTCCTATGTATATACAACAGCATTAACAATTTTTTGGCACCTGGTTACATTGTTATGACAATTGTTGGCAGAAAATTGCTACTGAGATACCACCCCCATGCTCTGTAATCTCATGACCAACCTCCCCTTAGAGTCAGCTATAGCCTGATGCTTTTTTGGGTGTCCATCTAGTACCAAGCTGTGATTTTTTTTAAAGTTGACGCATTAACACGACAGAAAAATTATTAGAACTTGTGAGTGCCCTTTAACATCTGCTAATAGATATTGGTACTAGAGGGAAGAACATGCACAAATCCTGCAATAAGCAGGAATATAAGACATATTACAAGGATGCAACATTCTAAAATAGCAGTCATACTGAACATATCCTACTTTACCTAAGCAGACAGCAGTTAAAAAAATAAATATGCAAAGGCATGACTAATATTCTTTCCAAGAAGGTCAAACCTTCTTATTTCGTTCAAGTTTTCAAATCTCAAAGCCACAGAAGGTCTCTGCAATCTATCATTCTCTATGCTTGCATGCATAAAAGCTGCTACTCAGCAAATGCATTGTCACTTCCAACCTAACAACTTTAATACTGAACCTATTTCTAATTGCTAATTCCTGCCGCAACAACAACAACAAAAAAAACCAAAAAAAACCCAATGAGTTCCTGTATTATCAGTGCAAACAAACTGCACAGTAGCAGGAACAAGGAACGCATCTAACATAATAACATAAAAAGGCATCATTTACTACAACAGTGTTACATACAGGAGACCACAGAAAGGAATGTGAATCACTATTTCTTGAAAACCACTCAGGGAAATTGGCATGTTTTGTGGCCTGCTTCTCACAGAAGGAAGGGTGCTGTGACCCTGATCACCACTAGCCATTTTTTTATCTTTACCTTTGTTTATGTTTTTGTAAGCTTCATTTTGGCAGCAAGAAATCCTGACAGTCACTGGTAAGTACAGGTGTGAAATAGTTGCAGAATTACTGCAACACAGCATACACTCATTCTGTTGAACAGGGAATTTTACTCACTGAAATGTACACACAGAAATATTTCATTTTGCATTTGAGAATTCATAAATTTTAAGCCATTTACACCAACATTTTTCTGATATCTGCATTTCTGTTGTTTCAGACTGCTAATTTTCCTGAGCACAAATGGAAAAAGGGTTTTTTGTAGCACACTCATCTTCAGTGTATCAATAACATAAGTAGCAATTCCCAATTTGTCCTACCACATTACTTCTCCTCCGCTACAAGCAGCAGTAACACATCTACAAATACATTTTCAACACCCCCAGCATGACTCTTCCATTTAAGCTGTTCCCATTGTCACACAGGCATGCCTCACAGCACACAATCAGGGTGGAGAGAGATGGTGAGTCACACCATTAAAAGAAGGGAAGGTCGCTAATGCTACCAATGGGAGTTCTACCATCAGGAGTTAGCATAACCTGCATTATACAGAGCAAAATATACAGTCAATGTCCCTTTATTTCAGATACTCCTAGGTAATGGTGCAACCCAGAGTTGCATCACGTTTGCATATTTTGGGCTTCATTAGACACAATTAGCAGACTACACAGGTGGCTCACACATGAGACCAATTCTGTCTGGGGAGATAAGCACCATCCTGTAGTCAGCCCAGGATTGTAAGCACCTTCATCCCTCCCTTTCCGCAGCCCAGGGACACTGCCCACCTGCCAGCCATACACATCCAAAAGGCCCCAGCGCAGGCTGGTACCCCTGCGCTGACCCAGCGCTCAGCCATTGCCATGTCTCTATCATGCCTGAAGCACAACAAGTGTTCAACCTGACCAGCCACAGAATCAGCTGGGGTGCAGTCAGGCTTTTTAGGTCTGGCTCCAAACCACACCAATGCAACAGAATGGGACTTTCAGACCCATGCTGGCTCTGACAGCAGGGAAGAGATCTGCTATCTAGGGATCTGCAATTTAACTTACAACCCTACTGAGCTACAGACAGCTTCTGTCTTCCTATCCCCATATACAATATACTTACCTGTAAACTAAATAAGCCACTCATACATGGAGAATCTGCTGTACATCAATGACCCTGATAATTACAGCTTGTTTATTACATATAGAAAGGAGAAGAGCCACAGCAAATCCAAAGAGCCATTACTTCAGCAGTTATTATGCACACAGTTATGCTGCAGAAAACTAAATTTTACCACAGTACAAAGATGTGCTTCTCAATAAAACGTCAAGAAATCACATGAATTACAATAAAGCATATTCCACGCAGCAGCCCTTTCTCACAGCAATTAGCTATGAAGTATCCTTTAATTCCTCACTTTGAAACATGGCTCCCCCTGGTTTTTTTCAAAGAAGAAAAAGAAAGCAATTAAAATTTTTAATGAGTGCCTGCTGCCTGCCCCCTAATTCACGGGCATTCTAATGTTCAACTTCTGTCTTTCATAACAGATAATTGCCAGATCCACTGCAACCCATCTATACAGAGTGGCAGTATGTTTTACACAGTGTACTGTAATAATGTAATTGGTGTGATTCAATACCAGCATTAAGAGAGAAAAAGAAGTGCTATGTGTGCAAGATTGACAACAAGCCTTTGAAATCACACAGTTGATGCCTCTACTGCTAAGTGCTGGGAAATATTTAGCCCATATCCCCTGAGTCTCCACTCTGGCTGTTTCACCTGTACCGCCAAAAAAATGAATGAACTCTTCACAATGGCAAGGACCCATGCACATGGAAGAGGCTACTGGCTTTTCACCTAAGTTATTGATGATATCTACACAGTAGTTGAAGGTTCCCGGCACTAACATATATGAAGAAAATATTCAGGGTTGAGCTGCTGAGAAAATGGGAAGCAGGTGGAATAGGGAGGAAATATCATACTCGCAGCCACTCCCCAAACTGCTCTTACATAGATACTACAACTTGCTCCATTTCAGACATGAAGCACAGCAAATGAAAACTTACTGCCTCGTGAACTGTGCGGCATCTGTCTCATTTCTGGTAGGCAAGACATCACAATTTACTAGTACTTCATTCAGATGTCTCAGCAAAATAATCCATTATTATTGGTTATCAAATATGACCATACAGATATATCTTATCTCTCACCAGGTATATTTTAACATCTTGTACTGTAGCAGAACTAATTCTGGAAACATCACTCAAAGCAAGACAGACATACCCTCCCCCAGCCAAAATACCCCAACAACCCTACACAAAAGGAAGGGAGAGGGGAAAAAGAAATTAAATTTGTTATGGATACTGTCTTGGGTAACAAAGTAATATACTTGCTGTCAGTACCCTGCATTTAGAAAGCTATCTTCCAAGAATTTGCATCCTCCCTGCAAGTTCAGAAACAAGACTCCCTACTGCAAAGCAGAAGAAAAAAAAAAAGTTCTTTATCCTGTCTCCAGCAATTCACATTAGAACTATTTATTCAAGAGGGAATTAACAGAGGTGGTGTATTTCCCACCAGAAACATCGTGCAATCCACCTTTGGAGGTCCCAAACACATAGTTTTGCCTTGCAGACCAGTTAAAGAGACATTTGGGCTTGCTACTGTAAGTGCACAGCCATGATTCATCAGAAACCAACAGAGCAGGCAATCCTGTCCCCAGCTGTCTCTTTCAGGTGCCATAAAAAACACTCATGATGGTCATCCAGCTGTTGTATCATCACTGGACTTGGTGTCACTAAAAACAAAAAAAAACCACAAAAAACAAAAAACACAAAGGCAACAAAATATTCTTCCCCTTTACCAACCCACTTCTTGGACAGCATTATTTTATAAAGCTAGGAACTGTAGAGTTAACAGGTTTTACAGAATCATAGAATGGTTTGGGTTGGAAGGAACCTTCGAGATCACCTAGTTCCAGCCCCCCTGCCATGGGCAGGGACACCTCCCACTAGACCAGCAGGGACACCTCCCACTAGACCAGGTTGCTCAAAGCCCCATCCAGCCTGGCCTTGAACACCTCCAGGGATGGGGAATCCAGAGCTTCCCTGGGCAACCTGTTCCAGTGCCTCACCACCCTCACAGTAAATAATTTATTTCTAATATCTAATCTAAATCTGCTCTCTTCCAATTTAAATCCATTACCCCTAGTCCTGTCGCTGCATGCCCTTTTAAAAAGCCCCTCTCCATCTCTCCTGTAGCCCCCTTCAGGTACTGGAAGGCTGCTGTAGTGTCCTCCCAGAGCCTTCTCTTCTCCAGGTTGAACAACCCCAACTCTCTCAGCCTGTCCTCATAGGGGAAGTGCTCCAGCCCTCTGATCATCTTTGTGTCCCTCCTCTGGACCTGCTCCAACAGCTCAACATCCTCTTGCATTGGGGGGCCCCGAGCTGGATGCAGTGGGGGTCTCACCGCACTTCTCTTGATGCAGCCCAGGATCCGGTTGGCCTTCTGTGCTTAAAAATACATGGGTTTAATCTTATTCCATTAAAGGTACACCCACAGCCATAAGTTTGCTCTCAGCAGTAAAAAGGTCAGGACAAGTCCCAGTATCTTACTTCCCCCCACCATCTGTTCTGTGCTCTTAGGATCTCCAAGGTCAAGTCGCCTTTAGGGATTCAAATCAGAGGTAAGATGGGGATGACATTTCTAAATCTTTGTTACACAGGCACAGAATTTATTAGTTTTGGATACAAGGAGCTTCGTTTTCAGTATGAATGAACACAGAGCCAAAAAAAATCATGTTACCTGGTATGTTAAGTGGACTGCACCAGCCAGAGCCCTAGTTGTAAGAGCCAGCATTGCCAAGGGCTGAATAAAGGGATTTTAGACTGTGCTGGATCTCAGATTCAAGAAGGCAAGGTTTTTAAGTGCAAAGAACTTTTTCTTTTTTTACCTTACAAGTAAATACAAAAAGTAACAGAAAATGTTCCATTCCTGGCTCTGATAAACTTCTGGCTGACTTTAAGGGTCCGTTCAGTCAACTCGGAATACTCCTGAGAATAGTTATTAAAACAAACAAAACTGTGGCTAAGGGTTAGTCCTGTCAAACCCCCCTTGTCTATGCCCCACAGCACAAAGCCCCAGAGTCCCTGATGGCAGAACCAGTGCTGTTCCCACTGGCAGCACGACGCAGAGAAACCACACCACAAGTCATAATATGCCCTTGGCTCTCTCTACAAACACAGCACCACTAGTTTTGATGGGTTAAATGCATCAGAAAGAGGACTAGCGGTTTAAAAATAGGCCAGTCCATTTTTTCCAACATGTGATAGGAACACGTCATTTCTACCACAGCCTGAGCTTGTAAAGGCTGTCACCAGCTGGCCTTCTCCTCGGTCTGAAAGAGAGCATTTTCCTCCTCTCACAAACACAGCCCATCCCTACCATAACTCGGGCTGTGCATACGGAATTTATGCCAGGCAGCCACAAACACCCCTAAAGACAGCCCTGACTGTGGTAATCTTCAGGCTGCCTGATTTGTTTCACTAGATTCCTTCATGAGAACTCTACGGCCAACCACCACGAATAAACAACAGCTGGTACAGAGAGCACTTGCCGAACTCAACAACTGGGATGCTTTTCATGGTTTTCTGAGATGCCTTAGCTTATGAAAGTAGGTTCCCGTTTTCAACAGGGCAGAAAGGATATAGGAGGCAACTCAGGAGAGTACCACGAGGAAAGAGGCCACAAGCTTTCCCTGTAAGTGTTAATATACCCACAAAAGCATCTTCAAAGCTACGAAAGAGGCTACCATGTTATTTCATTATCTGAAACTTTTACACACTTAGGCTCAGAGGTGGAGCAAAATGCTAAAGGAACCCTTAATTACCCCTTTAGAAGACATTCTCATTTCATCCCACCAGAACATGCAAAGTGACTTCCTTCCACCGCAACGTAAAGGGATAAGAAAAAAAGCTGGGGCAGCATCACAAGCCAGAACCCTGCACCACTAAGGAAGATGTGCTGGAATGTAGGGTCTGGCTCACAAAACCTTAGAGGTGATTTCTTCCTGTCTCCCTTACAGGAAGGGTTCCTGTAACATCTTGTGAGGAGCTGCACAGATCCTTCATCTACTGGTTAAGTAGATGTTAGCATCACCTTCGGAAGGCAAAACAAACAGAAATAGACTGAACTTCAGCAGCAAACTACCTAGGACTGATCTACTCCCTCCCTGAATGGCTCGGGGTGGGGAAAAAAAAAGGTGTTCCAGATGTATACGTATTGAAAAAGCTACTATGTCATCCTTTCATCAAATTTAGCACATATTTACTCTGAGGTTCTCCGAAATTTATGCTCCTCCCCAGCAAATCTTTGCCCCTGTGCCCCCTGCATATGCTGACAATTCTTCTGTCCCTCCTCCCCCATTTTTGTCCCCTCTGAGCTTGTTTTGGAGTGGCAAAAGTCAGGAAAAGGCACATACAGCAGTTGTTTAGGTTTACAGTTCTGAACAAGAGTTAAAATGGCATGGTTGCTCTTTTGTCTCTTTAAAACTCAGACAGGAAAAGTACCTTTCTGGTGAGTTTTTCTCTGACAGAGCAACCAAAGTGTCAGAGAAGCTGGAGAGCTCCCAGCAAGCCAACCTAGTCATATACTTCTGTTTCATTGTAAACACTTGATTTGTGTTTGCCAAAATCCAGGAACACCAACTATGCTGCTTACTGGCCTACAGAAATGTACCATGATCACTTGCCACTGACACTCTCTCCAGGAAGGAAAACATGTTTTATTCAGTTGTTAATATCATATCATTAGGGAGACCTCAACTGGAAATCTGCTTCTTGTTAACTCATTTTCCATAAGCTTCAGCAAGTTTTAAAAACCAAAAAACTTCAAACAATACAACCTGTACACAAGAAAACTCACTAGCCTACAACAAAGCTGTCATGGAAAAGATGTCTCATGTCATAAATTAAACAAAATTCCCCCTTCTTAGTACCATAACTGTAAAACCACAGGTAAATATCTATGGATTGCAAACATACGTAAGAATCAGATTGCTCCCTCTGTTCCTTCACTTAAGAAGCACATTCCTGTGGTTCCTAAGAGAGTTTCTATACACAGCTGTATTCTATAGACTTGTCCTGTACTTTCATTAAAACAATAAACTCATGGCAAGCCTATTGCTAATACAAGAGGAAAGCTCAGATGTTCCATTTTCCAAAATACAGAAAGACAGAAATGGTTCCTGCAGCACTCTACTGCAGGATCTTTGATTATTTAAGTGTTTAATATGCAGCAGATTCCTTGCATCCACCTCCAAAAAGTTCCTATCTATAGAAGACAGCACTTAAGCAAACATAAGCTTATTTATTTAGCCTTGAATTCAGCACAGCAACAGCATTTTCACACTGCTTCATCCACAACTTCGTTACAGGACCAGTTTCCCATTTTACATACTATTTGATAAAACAGGGATAACTTTAATTCACCTCAGCAGAGCACAATTATAAAGTTCAAGGTCCCACAAGACCTTCCTGATTGCAAGCCCAGTCCCAGAAAAGGCTGGGGCAGCCAGTACTGTCATTGCTCCAGACCCCTGATCCTCCTTCCAGCATGGATCAGCCCTGACAGCCACGCTGACAGAGTTCTTCTGATTTTAATAGAAGTACATGCGGTGTTCTACAAGCCCTCACTACTAGAGTCTCCACTTCTAATTACAAAACACCCTTCTGTAACTGCAGAAAAGCCCTTGAAATCACAAAGCAGATATACTGTAGAGGCTTTATCTAGAAAGCAGTAAAAAGCACAAAGTATAGTAACACTCAAATGTGTATGATTTTTAAGTCTATTTAATATTTTGGAGTGGTTTCACCTCTTCTATTTTTCCCCAAATTTTAAAAACAATATTAAATTGCCATGTCCAGAAGAAGTTTGCAGGAAAAGGGAAGGACTTGAGCCAAAACAAGACAAACTTAAGGAAACAAAAAACAAAGCAAAACAAAGTTTCCATAGTATCTCTTTTCAACTTGTCTGAAAGCTGTTTAAAAGTATCTAAGAGGGTCATTGATGCTCCAAGGTTTTCAAATCTCACTTTAAGCTACAAGTGACCACCCAGTACTTAAAGAAAAGTAACTTTCCCT